>NC_064029.1:11399038-11539038 GCF_917208135.1 Athalia rosae | reverse complement strand
AAATTACTGGATGACTCAGAATGTTGAAATTAGTGGGAGGCTGGGGAAAAAAAAAAAAAAAAAACAAATCAAGATGTGTTTCTTTGTGAGATTACTGGATGACTCAGGATGTTGGAATTGGTGGAAGGCCGGTAAAAAAAAAAAAATAAATAAAAAAAAAAATTGAAAAAAAAAAAATAAAATTGGAAGAAAAAAAAAAAAAAAATTAAAGAAAAAAAAAAAAAAATCAAGATATCGTTTCTTCGTGGAATCACTGGATGACCCAGAATGTTGGAATTGGTGAAAGGCTACAAAAAAAAAAAAAAAAAAATGAAGGAAAAAAAAAAAATCGAAAGTCCGTTTTTTTGTGAAATAACTGGATGACTCAGAATGTTGGAATTGGTGGAAGGCTGCAAAAAGAAAAAAAAAAAAAAATTGAAAGAAGAAAAAAAAAATCGAAATTTCGTTTTTTTTGTGAGATTACTGGATGACTCAGAATGTTGAAATTGGTGGAAGGCTGCAAGGGAAATGAAAGAAAAAAAAATTAAGAAAAAAAAAAAATCGAGGAAGAAAAAATTGGAAAAAGAGAAACAAAAAGGAAAAATCAAGATGTCGTTTTTTTGTGAGATTACTGGATGACTCAGAATGTTGAAATTGGTGGAAGGCTAAAAAAAAAAAAAAAAAAAAAAAAATTTAAAAAAAAAAAAATCAAGATGTCGTTTCTTTGTGAGATTATTGGATGACTCAGAATGTTGAAATTGGTGGAAGGCCGGTGGAAAAAAAAAAAAAATAAAAAAAATAAAAATTGAAAAAAAATTAGAAAAAGAAAAAAAAAAATCAAGATGTCGTTTTTTCGTGAGATTACTAGATGACTCAGAATGTTGAAATTGGTGGAAGGCTGGGAAAAAAAAAAAAAAAAAATTAAAAAAAAAAAACAAAAAAATTGAAAAAGGAAAAAATAAAACAAAAGAAAAAATTGGGAAAGAAAAAAAAATTGGAAAACAAAAAAAAAAAAATTGAAAAAAAAAAAAAAATCAAGATGTCGTTTTTTTGTGAGATTACTGGATGACTCAGAATGTTGGAATTGGTGGAAAGCTGGA
Organism: Athalia rosae; assembly: GCF_917208135.1. Taxonomy (NCBI): domain Eukaryota; kingdom Metazoa; phylum Arthropoda; class Insecta; order Hymenoptera; family Athaliidae; genus Athalia; species Athalia rosae. Next base: position 11,537,959 of record NC_064029.1, on the reverse strand, counting down.
GAAAAAAAAAAAAAAATTGGGAGAAAAAAAAAAAAAAATGTCGTTTTTTCGTAAGAATTCTAGATGACTCAGAATGTTGAAATTGGTGAAAGGCTGAAAAACGGAAGAAAAAAAAAAAAATCGAAAAAAAAAAAAATCAAGATGTCGTTTTTTTGTGAGATTACTGGATGACTTAGAATGTTAGAATTAATAGGAGGCAGCAAAAAAGAGAAAAAAAAAAAAAAAAAAGGGCAAAAAAAAAAAAAAAAAATCAAGATGTCGTTTTTTTGTGAGATTACTAGATGACTCAGAATGTTGGAATTGGTGGAAGGCTGCTAGTAAAGAAAAAAAAAATTGAAAGAAAAAAAAAAAAAAATCGAAAAAAGGAAAAAAAAAAAATTGAAAAAGAAATTGAGGAGAAAAAAAAAAAAAATCAATATGTCGTTTTTTTGTGAGATAACTGGATGACTCAGAATGTTGAAATTGGTGAAAGGCTGGAGAAAAAAAAAGAAAAAAAAAAATTGGAAAAAAAAAAAAAATTGGAAGAAGAAAAAAAAAATCAAAATCTCATTTTTTCGTGAGATTACTAGATGACTCAGAATGTTGGAATTGGTAAAAGGCTGAAAAACAAAAAAAAAATAAATAAATCGAAAAAAAAAAAAAAAAATCAAGATGTCGTTTTTTTGTGAGATTACTGGATGACTCAGAATGTGAGAATTAATAGGAGGCAGCAAAAAAAAAAAAAAAAAAAAAATTGGAAAAAAAAAAAAAAAAAAAAAAAAAAAAAAAATCAAGATGTCGTTTTTTCGTGAGATTACCAGTTGACTCAAAATGTTGAAATTGGTGGAAGGCTGGGAAAAAAAAAAAAAAAAAAAATTGAAAAAAAAAAAAAATTAAAAAAAAAAAAACAAAAAGGAAAAATCAAGATGTCGTTTTTTTGTGAGATCACTGGATGCTTCAGGATGTTGGAATTGGTGGGCGGCTAAAAAAAAAAAAAAAAAAAAATTCGAAAAAAAAAAATCAAGATGTCGTTTTTTTGTGAGATTACTAGATGTGACTCAATATGTTGGAATTTGTGAAAGGCTGAAAGAAAAAAAAAAAAAAAATCAAGAAAAAAAAAAAAATAAATAAAGATCTCGTTTTTCTGTGAGATTACTGGTTGACTCAAAATGTTGAAATTAGTGGGAGGCTGGGAAAAAAAAAAAAAAAAAAAAAAATTGAAAAAAAAAAATCAAGATATCGTTTTTTTGTGAGATTACTAGATGACTCAATATGTTGGAATTGGTAGAAGGCTGGAAAAAAAAAAAAAGAAAAAATTAGAAAAAAAAAAAAAAATCAAGATGTCGTTTTTTTGTGAGATTACTGGTTGACTCAGAATAATAAAATTGGTAGAAGGCCGGAAGAGAAAAAAAAAAAAAAAAAATCGGAAAAAAAAAAAAAAATCAAAACGTTGTTTTTTTGTGAGATCACTGTATGACTCGGAATGTTGGAATTGTTGGAAGGCTGAAAAAAAAAAAAAAAAAAAAAAAAAAAAAAAACATCGAAAAAAGAAAGAAAAAAAAAAAAAAAAAATCAAGATGTCGTTTTTTTGTGAGATTACTGGTTGACTCAGAATGTTGGAATTAGTAGAAGGCTGGAAAAAAAAAAAAAAAAAAAAAAGGAAAAAAAAAATCAAGATGTCGTTTTTTCGTGGGATAACTAGGACTCAGAATGATGAAATTGGTGAAAGGCTGAGAAACAAAAAAAAAAAAAAAAAATCGAAAAAAAAAAAAAAAAATCAGGATGTCGTTTTCTTGTGAGATTACTGGATGACTCAGAATGTTGAAATTGGTGGAAGGCTGAAAAACAAAAAAAAAAAAAAAAAATCGAAAAAAAAAAAAAAAAAATCAGGATGTCGTTTTCTTGTGAGATTACTGGATGACTCAGAATGTTGAAATTGGTGGAAGGCTGCAAGAAAAATGAAAAAAAAAAAAATTGAGGAAAAAAAAATGAATCGAGAAAAAAAAAATTGGAAAAAGAGAAACAAAAAGGAAAAATCGAGATGTCGTTTTTTTGTGAAATTACTGGATGACTCAGAATGTTGAAATTAGTGGGAGGCTGGGGAAAAAAAAAAAAAAAAAACAAATCAAGATGTGTTTCTTTGTGAGATTACTGGATGACTCAGGATGTTGGAATTGGTGGAAGGCCGGTGAAAAAAAAAAAAATAAATAAAAAAAAAAATTGAAAAAAAAAAAATAAAATTGGAAGAAAAAAAAAAAAAAAAATTAAAGAAAAAAAAAAAAAAATCAAGATATCGTTTCTTCGTGGAATCACTGGATGACCCAGAATGTTGGAATTGGTGAAAGGCTACAAAAAAAAAAAAAAAAAAATGAAGGAAAAAAAAAAAAAATCGAAAGTCCGTTTTTTTGTAAAATAACTGGATGACTCAGAATGTTGGAATTGGTGGAAGGCTGCAAGAAGAAAAAAAAAAAAAAATTGAAAGAAGAAAAAAAAAATCGAAATTTCGTTTTTTTGTGAGATTACTGGATGACTCAGAATGTTGAAATTGGTGGAAGGCTGCAAGGGAAATGAAAGAAAAAAAAATTAAGAAAAAAAAAAATCGAGGAAAAAAAAATTGGAAAAAGAGAAACAAAAAGGAAAAATCAAGATGTCGTTTTTTTGTGAGATTACTGGATGACTCAGAATGTTGAAATTGGTGGAAGGCTAAAAAAAAAAAAAAAAAAAAAAAAATTAAAAAAAAAAAAATCAAGATGTCGTTTCTTTGTGAGATTATTGGATGACTCAGAATGTTGAAATTGGTGGAAGGCCGGTGGAAAAAAAAAAAAAAAAAAAAAAAAAAAAATAAAAAAAAAAAAAAAAAAAAATGAAAGAAAAAAAAAAAAAATCAAGATGTCGTTTTTTCGTGAGATTACTAGATGACTCAGAATGTTGAAATTGGTGAAAGGCTGGGAAAAAAAAAAAAAAAAAAATTAAAAAAAAAAAAAAACAAAAAAATTGGAAAAGGAAAAAATAAAACAAAAGAAAAAATTGGGAAAAAAAAAAAAAATTGGAAAACAAAAAAAAAAAAATTGAAAAAAAAAAAAAAATCAAGATGTCGTTTTTTTGTGAGATTACTGGATGACTCAGAATGTTGGAATTGGTGGAAAGCTGGAGAAAAAAAAAAAAAAATTGGGAGAAAAAAAAAAAAAAAATGTCGTTTTTTCGTAAGAATTCTAGATGACTCAGAATGTTGAAATTGGTGAAAGGCTAAAAAACGGAAGAAAAAAAAAAAAATCGAAAAAAAAAAAAAATCAAGATGTCGTTTTTTTGTGAGATTACTGGATGACTAAGAATGTTAGAATTAATAGGAGGCAGCAAAAAAGAGAAAAAAAAAAAAAAAAAGGGAAAAAAAAAAAAAAAAAATCAAGATGTCGTTTTTTTGTGAGATTACTAGATGACTCAGAATGTTGGAATTGGTGGAAGGCTGCTAGTAAAGAAAAAAAAAATTGGAAGAAAAAAAAAAAAAAATCGAAAAAAGGAAAAAAAAAAAATTGAAAAAGAAATTGAGGAGAAAAAAAAAAAAAATCAATATGTCGTTCTTTTGTGAGATAACTGGATGACTCAGAATGTTGAAATTGGTGAGAGGCTGCAAAAAAAAAAAAAAAAAAAAAAATTGGAAAAAAAAAAAAAAAATTGGAAAAAGAAAAAAAAAATCAGAATCTCATTTTTTCGTGAGATTACTAGATGACTCAGAATGTTGAAATTGGTAAAAGGCTGAAAAACAAAAAAAAAATAAATAAATCGAAAAAAAAAAAAAAAAATCAAGATGTCGTTTTTTTGTGAGATTACCGGATAACTCAGAATGTGAGAATTAATAGGAGGCAGCAAAAAAAAAAAAAAAAAAAAAATTGGAAAAAAAAAAAAAAAAAAAAAAAAATCAAGATGTCGTTTTTTTGTGAGATTACTAGATGACTCAGAATGTTGAAATTGGTGAAAGGCTGCTAGTGAAGAAAAAAAAAATTGGAAGAGAAAAAAAAAAAAATCGAAAAAAGGAAAAAAAAAAAATTGAAAAAGAAATTGAGGAAAAAAAAAAAAAAAATCAATATGTCGTTCTTTTGTGAGATAACTGGATGACTCAGAATGTTGAAATTGGTGAAAAGCTGCGTGAAAAAAAAAAAAAAAAAAAAAAAAAAAAAAACCGATATGTCGTTTCTCTGAGAGATAACTGGATGACTCAGAATGTTAAAATTGATAAAAGGCTGGTAAAAAAAAAAAAAAAAAAAAAAGAAAAAAAAAAAAAAAAAAATTGAAAAAAAAAAAAAAAATCGAGATGTCGTTTTTTTGTGAAATTACTGAATGACTCAGAATGTTGAAATTAGTGGAAAGCTGCGTGAAAAAAAAAAAAAAAAAAAAAAAATTAAAAAAAAATTAAAAAAAAAAAACAAAAAACAAAAAGGAAAAATCAAGATGTCATTTTTTTGTGAAATTACTAGATGACTCGGAATGTTGAAATTGGTGGAAGGCTGGAAAAAAAAAAAAAAAAATCGGAAAAAAAAAAAAAATTGAAAGAAAAAAAAAAAAAAAATTGGAAAGAGAAGAAAAAAATCAAAATGTCGTTTTTCCGTGAGATTACTAGATGACTCAGAATGTTGGAATTGGTGTAAGGCTGAAAATCGAAAAGAAAAAAAAAAAAATCAAGATGTCGTTTCTTTGTGAGATTACTGGATGACTCAGAATGTTGAAATTAGTGGAAGGCCAGTGAAAAAAAAAAAAAAAAAAAAAAATCGAGATGTCGTTCCTTTGTGAGATCACTGGATGACCACGAATGTTGGAATTGGTGAAAGGCTGCAAAAAAAAAAAAAAAAAATTGGAAGAAAAAAAAAAAAAAATCGAAAGTTCGTTTTTTTGGGAAATTACTGAATGACTCAGAATGTTGAAATAAGTGACAGGCTGGGAAAAAAAAAAAAAAAAAAAAAATCAAGATGTCGTTTTTTTGTGAAATGATGACTCAGAATGTTGAATTCGGTGAAAGGCTGCGAAAAGAGAAAAAAAAAAAAAAATTGAGAAAAAAAAAAAAAAATCAAGATGTCGTTTTTTTGTGAGATTACAAGATGACTCAGAATGTTGAAATTGGTAGAAGGCCGCGAGAAAAAAAAAAAATAAATAAAAAAAAATCGAAGAAAAAAAATCGAGATGTCGTTTTTTCGTGAGATTACTAGATGACTCAGAGTGTTGGGATTGGTGAAAGGCTGCGGCAAGAAAAAAAAAAAAAAAATTGGGGAAAAAAAAAAAAAAATCACGATGTCGTTTTTTTGTGAGATTACTGGATGACTCAAGATGCTGAAATTAGTGGAAGGCTAGAAAAAAAAAAAAAAAATTAAAAAGAAAAAAAAAAATTGAAAAAAGGAAAAAAAAATCGAAATGTCGTTTTTTCGTGAGATTACTAGATGACTCAGAATGTTGAAATTGGTCAAAGGCTGAAAAACAAAAAAAAAAAAAAAATCGAAAAAAAAATCAAGATGTCGTTTTTTTGTGAGATTACTGGATGACTCAGAATGTTGAAATCGGTAAAAGGCTGCAAGGAAAATAAAAAAAAAAAAAATTGGGAAAAAAAAAATAAATCGAGAAAAAAAAAATTGGAAAAAAAGAAACAAAAAGAAAAAATCAAGACGTCGTTTTTTTGTGAGATTACTAGATGACTCAGAATGTTGAAATTGAGGGAGGCTGGAAAAAAAAAAAAAAAAAAAAAATCAAGATGTCGTTCCTTTGTGAGATCACTGGATGACTCAGAATGTTGAAATTATTGAAAAGCCGGTGAAAGAAGAAAAAAAAAAAAAAAAAAATTGAAAAAAAAATTGAAAAAAAAAAAAAAAATTGAAAGAAAAAAAAAAAAAAAAATTGGAGAAAAAAAAAAAATCAAGATGTCGTTTCTTTGTGAGATCACTGGATGACCCAAAATGTTGGAATTGGTGAGAGGCTGCAAAAAAAAAAAAAAAAAAAATCGAAAGTTCGTTTTTTCGTGAGATTACTGGATGACTCAGAATGTTGGAATTGGTGGAAGGCTGCGAGAAGAAAAGAGAAAAAAAAATTGAAAGAAGAAAAAAAAAATCGAAATATCGTTTCTTCGTGAGATTACTAGATTACTCAGAATGTTGAAATTGGTGAAAGGCCGAAAAACAAGAAGGAAAGAAATCGAAGAAAAAAAAAAAAAATCAAGATAGCGTTTCTTTGTGAGATTACTGGATGACTCAGAATGTTGTAATTGGTGGGAAGCTGGGGGAAAAAAAAAAAAAAAAAAAATAAAAAAAAAAAAAAAAAAAAAAATTCAAGAAAAAAAAAAAAAAACCAGATGTCATTTTTTTGTGAGATTACTGGATGACTCGGAATGTTGAAATTGGTAAAAGGCTGGAGAGAAAAAAAAAAAAAAAAAAAAAACCAGATGTCATTTTTTTGTGAGATTACTGGATGACTCGGAATGTTGAAATTGGTGAAAGGCTCGAGAAGAAAAAAAAAAATTAAAAAATTGAAAAAAAAAAAAAAAAAAATTGGAAGGAAAAAAAAAAAAAAATTGAAAAAAAAAAAAAAAATCAGGATGTCGTTTTTTTGTGGGATTACTAGATGACTCAGAATGTTGAAATTGGTGAAAGGCTGCGAGAGAAAAAAAAAAAAAAAAAAATCGAAAAAAAAAAATCGAAATGTCGTTTTTTCGTGAGATTACTGGATGACTCAGGATGTTGGAATTGGTGAAAAGCTGCGGAGAAAAAAAAAAAGAAAAAAAAAAAAAAAATCAAGATGTCGTTTTTTTGTGAGATTACTGGATGACTCGGAATGTTGAAATTCGTGAAAGGCTGGAAAAAACAAAAAAAAAAATTGGAAAAAAAAAAAAAAATTGGAAGAAAAAAAAAAAAAAAAAAAATTGAAAAAAGGAAAAAAAAATTGAAATGTCGTTTCTTCGTGAGATTACTAGATGACTCAAAATGTTGAAATTGGTGGAAGGCTGAAAAAAAAAAAAAAAAAAAAAAAATTGAAAAAAAAAAAAAAATCAAGATGTCGTTTTTTTGTGAGATTACTGGATGACTCAGAATGTTGAAATTGGTGGAAGGCTGAGAAACAAAAAAAAAAAAAAATCAAGATGTCGTTTTCTCGTGAGATTACTGGATGACTCAGAATGTTGAAATTAGTAGAAAGCTGCGTGAAAAAAAAAAAAAAAAATTGAGAAAAGAGAAAAAAAATTGAGATGTCGTTTTTTCGTGAGATTACTAGATGACTCAGAATGTTGAAATTGGTGGAAGGCTGAGAAACAAAAAAAAAATCAAGATGTCGTTTTCTTGTGAGATTACTGAATGACTCAGAATGTTGAAATTGGTGAAAGGCTGCAAGAAAAATGAAAAAAAAAAAAATGGAGAAAAAAAAAATATTCGAGAAAAAAAAAATTGGAAAAAGAGAAACAGAAAGGAAAAATCAAGATGTCATTTTTTTGTGAGATTACTGGATGACTCAGAATGTTGAAATTGGTGGAAGGCTGCAAAAAAAGAAAAAAAAAAATTGAAAGAAAAAAAAAAAAAAAATCGAAAGTTCGTTTTTTTGTGAGATAATGGATGACTCAGAATGTTGGAATTAGTGAAAGGCTGGGAAAAAAAAAAAAAAAAAATTGAGGAAAAAAAAAAAAAAATCACGATGTCGTTTTTTTGTGAGATTACTGGATGACTCAAGATGCTGAAATTAGTGGAAGGCTAGAAAAAAAAAAAAAAAAATAAAAAGAAAAAAAAAAATTGAAAAAAGGAAAAAAAAATCGAAATGTCGTTTTTTCGTGAGATTACTAGATGACTCAGAATGTTGAAATTAGTCAAAGGCTAAAAAACAAAAAAAAAAAAAAAAATCGAAAAAAAAATCAAGATGTCGTTTTTTTGTGAGATTACTGGATGACTCAGAATGTTGAAATCGGTGAAAGGCTGCAAGGAAAATAAAAAAAAAAAAAATTGGGAAAAAAAAAATCAAATCGAGAAAAAAAAAATTGGAAAAAAAGAAACAAAAAGAAAAAATCAAGACGTCGTTTTTTTGTGAGATTACTGGATGACTCAGAATGTTGAAATTGAGGGAGGCTGGGAAAAAAAAAAAAAAAAAAAAATCAAGATGTCGTTTTTTCGGAGATTACTAGATGACTCAGAATGTTGGAATTGGTCAGAGGCTGCAAGAAAGAAGAAAAAATCGGAGAAAAAAAATCAAGATGTCGTTTTTTCGTGAGATTACTAGATGACTCAGAATGTTGAACTTGGTGGAAGGCTGCGAGAAAAAAAAATCGAAAAAAAAAAATCAAGATGTCGTTTTTTCGTGAGATTACTAGATGACTCAGAATGTTGAAATTGGTGAAAGGCTGCGGAAAGAAAAAAAAAAAAAAAAAAAAATCAGATGTCGTTTTTTTGTGAGATCACTGGATGACTCGGAATGTTGAAATTCGTGAAAGGCTGGAAGAAACAAAAAAAAAAATTGGAAAAAAAAAAAAAAAAAATGAAAGAAAAAAAAAAAAAAAAAAAAAAAAAAAAAAAATAGAAAAAAAAAAAAAAAAAAAAAAAAAAAAAAAAAAAAAAACAAGATGTCGTTTTTTTGGAAGATTACTGAATGACTCAGAATGTTGAAATTGGTGAAAGGCTGGAAAAAAAAAAAAAAAAAAAATCAAAATGTCGTTTTTTTGTGAGATTACTAGATGACTTAGAATGTTGAAATTGGTCAGAGGCTGCAAGAAAGAAAAAAAAATCGGAGAAAAAAAAAAAAAATCAAAAAAAGGAAAAAGAAATCAAGATGTCGTTTTTTCGTGAGATTACTAGATGACTCAGAATGTTGAATTCGGTGAAAGGCTGCGAAAAAAGAAAAAAAAAAAAAATGAGAAAAAAAAAAAAAAAATTTAGAAAAAAAAAAAAAAAAATCAAGATGTCGTTTTTTTGTGGGATTACAAGATGACTCAGAATGTTGAAATTGGTGAAAGGCTGCGGGAAAAAAATAAAAAAAAATCGAAGAAAAAAAATCGAGATGTCGTTTTTTTGTAAGATTACTCGATGACTCAGAATGTTGAAATTGGTGAAAGGCTGAAAAAAAAAAAAAAAAAAAAAAAATCGAAAAAAAAAAAAAAAAATCAGGATGTCGTTTTTTTGTGAGATTACTGGATGACTTAGAATGTTGAAATTGATGGAAGGCAGGAAAAGAGATAAAAAAATCAAGATGTCATTTTCCTGTGAGATTACTGGATGACTCAGAATCTTGAAATTAGTGAAAAGCTGCGTGAAGAAAAAAAAAAAAAAAAAAAAAATGAAAAAAAAATTGGAAAAAAAAAACAAAAAACAAAAAGAAAAAATCAAAATGTCATTTTTTTGTGAAATTACTAGATGACTCGGAATGTTGGAATTGGTGGTAGGCTGGAAAAAAAAAAAAAAAAAAAAAATCGAAACAAAGAAAAAAAAATTGAAAGAAAAAAAAAAAAAAAATTAGAAAGAGGAAAAAAAAATCAAAATGTCGTTTTTCCATGAGATTACTAGATGACTCAGAATGTTGGAATTGGTGAAAGGCTGAAAAACAAAAAAAAAAAAAAAATCGAAAAAAAAAAAAAAAAATCAAGACGACGTTTTTTTGTGAAATCACTGAATAAATCAGAATGTTGAAATTGGTGAAAGGCTCAGGAAAAAAAAAAAAAAAAATTTGAAAAAAAAAAAAAAAAAAAAATTAAAAAAATCAAGATGACGTTTTTTTGTGAGAAAACTGGGTGACTCAAAATGTTAAAATTAGTGGAAGTCCAAGAACAAAAAAAAAAAACAAAAAATTGAGAGAAGAAAAAAAAAAAAAAAAATTCGGAAGAAAAAAAAAAAAAATTGGAAAAAAACGAAAAAAAAAAAAAAATTAGAAAGAAAAAGAAACAAGATGTCGTTTCTTTGTGAGATTACTGGATGACTCAGAATGTTGAAATTAGTGGAAGGCCAGTAAAAAAAAAAAAAAAAAAAAAAAAAATCGAGATGTCGTTTCTTTGTGAGATCACTGGATGACCACGAATGTTGGAATTGGTGAAAGGCTGCAAAAAAAAAAAAAAAAATTGGAAGAAAAAAAAAAAAAAATCGAAAGTTCGTTTTTTTGGGAAATTACTGAATGACTCAGAATGTTGAAATTAGTGACAGGCTGGGAAAAAAAAAAAAAAAAAAAAAATCAAGATGTTGTTTTTTTGTGAGATTACTAGATGACTCGGAATGTTGAATTCGGTGAAAGGCTGCGAAAAGAGAAAAAAAAAAAAAATTGAGAAAAAAAAAAAAAAAATCAAGATGTCGTTTTTTTGTGGGATTACTAGATGACTCAGAATGTTGAAATTGGTAGAAGGCTGCGAGAAAAAAAAAAAATAAATAAAAAAAAATCGAAGAAAAAAAATCGAGATGTCGTTTTTTCGTGAGATTACTAGATGACTCAGAGTGTTGGGATTGGTGAAAGGCTGCGGCAAGAAAAAAAAAAAAAAAATTGAGGAAAAAAAAAAAAAATCACAATGTCGTTTTTTTGTGAGATTACTGGATGACTCAAGATGCTGAAATTAATGGAAGGCTAGAAAAAAAAAAAAAAAATTAAAAAGAAAAAAAAAAATTGAAAAAAGGAAAAAAAAATCGAAATGTCGTTTTTTCGTGAGATTACTAGCCACTCAGAATGTTGAAATTGGTCACAGGCTGAAAAACAAAAAAAAAAAAAAAAATCGAAAAAAAAATCGAGATGTCGTTTTTTTGTGAGATTACTGGATGACTCAGAATGTTGAAATCGGTGAAAGGCTGCAAGAAAAATAAAAAAAAAAAAAATTGGGAAAAAAAAAATAAATCGAGAAAAAAAAAATTGGAAAAAAAGAAACAAAAAGAAAAAATCAAGACGTCGTTTTTTCGTGAGATTACTGGATGACTCAGAATGTTGAAATTGAGGAAGGCTGGAAAAAAAAAAAAAAAAAAAAAAATTGAAAAAAAAAAAAAAAATCAAGATGTCGTTTCTTTGTGAGATCACTGGATGACTCAGAATGTTGGAATTATTGAAAAGCCGGTGAAGAAAGAAAAAAAAAAAAAAAATTGAAAAAAAAATTGAAAAAAAAAAAAAAAAAATGAAAGAAAAAAAAAAAAAAAAATGGAAAAAAACAAAAAAAATCAAGATGTCGTTTCTTTGTGAGATCACTGGATGACCCAAAATGTTGGAATTGGTGAAAGGCTGCAAAAAAAAAAAAAAAAAAAAAAATTGAAAGAAAAAAAAAAAAAAATCGAAAGTTCGTTTTTTTGTGAGATTACTGGATGACTCAGAATGTTGAAATTGGTGAAAGGCTGCAAGAAGAAGAGAGAAAAAAAAATTGAAAGAAGAAAAAAAAAATCGAAATGTCGTTTCTTCGTGAGATTACTAGATTACTCAGAATGTTGAAATTGGTGAAGGGCCGAAAAACAAGAAGGAAGAAAATCGAAAAAAAAAAAAAAAAATCAAGATAGCGTTTTCTTGTGAGATTACTAGATGACTCAGAATTTCGAAATTGGTGAGAGGCTGGGAAAAAAAAAAAAAAAAAAAAAATCGGAAAAAAAACAAAAAATCAAGATGTCGTTTCTTTGTGAGATTACTGGATGACTCAGAATGTTGGAATTGGTCAGAGGCTGCAAGAAAGAAGAAAAAATCGGAGAAAAAAAATCAAGATGTCGTTTTTTCGTGAGATTACTAGATGACTCAGAATGTTGAACTTGGTGGAAGGCTGCGAGAAAAAAAAATCGAAAAAAAAAAATCAAGATGTCGTTTTTTCGTGAGATTACTAGATGACTCAGAATGTTGAAATTGGTGAAAGGCTGCGGAAAGAAAAAAAAAAAAAAAAAAAAATCAGATGTCGTTTTTTTGTGAGATCACTGGATGACTCGGAATGTTGAAATTCGTGAAAGGCTGGAAGAAACAAAAAAAAAAATTGGAGAATAAAAAAATTGGAAAAAAAAAAAATTGAAAAAAAAAAAAATTAAAAAAAAAAAAAAAAAAATAAAAAAAAAAAAAAAAAAACAAGATGTCGTTTTTTTGGGAGATTACTGAATGACTCAGAATGTTGAAATTAGTAAAAGGCTGGGAAAAAAAAAAAAAAAAATCAAAATGTCGTTTTTTTGTGAGATTACTAGATGACTTAGAATGTTGAAATTGGTCAGAGGCTGCAAGAAAGAAAAAAAAATCGGAGAAAAAAAAAAAAAATCAAAAAAAGGAAAAAGAAATCAAGATGTCGTTTTTTCGTGGGATAACTAGATGACTCAGAATGTTGGATTCGGTGAAAGGCTGCGAAAAAAAAAAAAAAAAAAAAAAAAAAAAAAAAAAAAAAAAAAAAAAAAAAAAAAAAAAAATCAAGATGTCGTTTTTTTGTGGGATTACAAGATGACTCAGAATGTTGAAATTGGTGGAAGGCTGCGGAAAAAAAAAAAAAAAAAATAAAAAAAAATTGAAGAAAAAAAATCGAGATGTCGTTTTTTTGTAAGATTACTTGATGACTCAGAATGTTGAAATTGGTGAAAGGCTGAAAAACAAAAAAAAAAAAAAAAAAATCGAAAAAAAAAAAAAAAAATCAGGATGTCGTTTTTTTGTGAGATTACTGGATGACTTAGAATGTTGAAATTGATGGAAGGCAGGAAAAGAGATAAAAAAATCAAGATGTCATTTTCCTGTGAGATTACTGGATGACTCAGAATCTTGAAATTAGTGAAAAGCTGCGTGAAAAAAAAAAAAAAAAAAAAAAAATTGAAAAAAAAATTGGAAAAAAAAAACAAAAAACAAAAAGAAAGAATCAAAATGTCATTTTTTTGTGAAATTACTAGATGACTCGGAATGTTGGAATTGGTGGTAGGCTGGAAAAAAAAAAAAAAAAAAAAATCGAAACAAAGAAAAAAAAATTGAAAGAGAAAAAAAAAAAAAATTAGAAAGAGGAAAAAAAAATCAAAATGTCGTTTTTCCATGAGATTACTAGATGACTCAGAATGTTGGAATTGGTGAAAGGCTGAAAAAAAAAAAAAAAAAAAAAATCGAAAAAAAAAAAAAAAAATCAAGACGTCGTTTTTTTGTGAAATCACTGAATAAATCAGAATGTTGAAATTGGTGAGAGGCTCAGGAAAAAAAAAAAAAAAAATTTGAAAAAAAAAAAAAAAAAAAAATTAAAAAAATCAAGATGACGTTTTTTTGTGAGAAAACTGGGTGACTCAAAATGTTAAAATTAGTGGAAGTCCAAGAACAAAAAAAAAAACAAAAAATTGAGAGAAAAAAAAAAAAAAAAAAAATTCGGAAGAAAAAAAAAAAAAATTGGAAAAAAACGAAAAAAAAAAAAAAATTAGAAAGAAAAAGAAACAAGATGTCGTTTCTTTGTGAGATTACTGGATGACTCAGAATGTTGAAATTAGTGGAAGGCCAGTAAAAAAAAAAAAAAAAAAAAAAAAATCGAGATGTCGTTTCTTTGTGAGATCACTGGATGACCACGAATGTTGGAATTGGTGAAAGGCTGCAAAAAAAAAAAAAAAAATTGGAAGAAAAAAAAAAAAAAATCGAAAGTTCGTTTTTTTGGGAAATTACTGAATGACTCAGAATGTTGAAATTAGTGACAGGCTGGGAAAAAAAAAAAAAAAAAAAAAATCAAGATGTTGTTTTCTTGTGGGATTACTAGATGACTCAGAATGTTGAAATTGGTAGAAGGCTGCGAAAAGAGAAAAAAAAAAAAAATTGAGAAAAAAAAAAAAAAAATCAAGATGTCGTTTTTTTGTGGGATTACTAGATGACTCAGAATGTTGAAATTGGTAGAAGGCTGCGAGAAAAAAAAAAAATAAATAAAAAAAAATCGAAGAAAAAAAATCGAGATGTCATTTTTTCGTGAGATTACTAGATGACTCAGAGTGTTGGGATTGGTGAAAGGCTGCGGCAAGAAAAAAAAAAAAAAATTGAGGAAAAAAAAAAAAATCACAATGTCGTTTTTTTGTGAGATTACTGGATGACTCAAGATGCTGAAATTAATGGAAGGCTAGAAAAAAACAAAAAAAATTAAAAAGAAAAAAAAAAATTGAAAAAAGGAAAAAAAAATCGAAATGTCGTTTTTTCGTGAGATTACTAGCCACTCAGAATGTTGAAATTGGTCAAAGGCTGAAAAACAAAAAAAAAAAAAAAAATCGAAAAAAAAATCAAGATGTCGTTTTTTTGTGAGATTACTGGATGACTCAGAATGTTGAAATCGGTGAAAGGCTGCAAGAAAAATAAAAAAAAAAAAAATTGGGAAAAAAAAAATAAATCGAGAAAAAAAAAATTGGAAAAAAAGAAACAAAAAGAAAAAATCAAGACGTCTTTTTTTTGTGAGATTACTGGATGACTCAGAATGTTGAAATTGAGGGAGGCTGGAAAAAAAAAAAAAAAAAAAAAAATTGAAAAAAAAAAAAAAAATCAAGATGTCGTTTCTTTGTGAGATCACTGGATGACTCAGAATGTTGGAATTATTGAAAAGCCGGTGAAGACAGAAAAAAAAAAAAAAAAAATTGAAAAAAAAATTGAAAAAAAAAAAAAAAAATTGAAAAAAAAAAAAAAAAAAAATTGGAGAAAAACAAAAAAAATCAAGATGTCGTTTCTTTGTGAGATCACTGGATGACCCAAAATGTTGGAATTGGTGAAAGGCTGCAAAAAAAAAAAAAAAAAAAAAATTAAAAAAAAAAAAAAAAAAAAAAAAAAGTTGGTTTTTTTGTGAGATTACTGGATGACTCAGAATGTTGAAATTGGTGAAAGGCTGCAAGAAGAAGAGAGAAAAAAAAATTGAAAGAAGAAAAAAAAAATCGAAATGTCGTTTCTTCGTGAGATTACTAGATTACTCAGAATGTTGAAATTGGTGAAGGGCCGAAAAACAAGAAGGAAGAAAATCGAAAAAAAAAAAAAAAATCAAGATAGCGTTTTCTTGTGAGATTACTAGATGACTCAGAATTTCGAAATTGGTGAAAGGCTGGGAAAAAAAAAAAAAAAAAAAAATTGTAAAAAAAACAAAAAATCAAGATGTCGTTTCTTTGTGAGATTACTGGATGACTCAGAATGTTGTAATTGGTGGGAAGCTGGGGGAAAAAAAAAAAAAAAAAAAATTGAAAAAAAAAAAAAAAAAAAATTCAAGAAAAAAAAAAAAAAACCAGATGTCATTTTTTTGTGAGATTACTGGATGACTCGGAATGTTGAAATTGGTAGAAGGCTGGAGAGAAAAAAAAAAAAAAAAAAAAAATCAAGATGTCGTTTTTTTGTGAGATTACTAGATGACTCAGAATGTTGAAATTGGTGGAAGGCTGCGAGAAAGAAAAAAAAAAAAAAAAATTGGAAGAAGAAAAAAAAAAATCAAGATGTCGTTTTTTTCTGAGATAACTAGATGACTTAGAATGTTCAAATTGGTGGAAGGCTGCAAGAGAAAAAAAAAAAAAAAAAAAATTGAAAAAAAATTGAAAAAAAAAAAACAAAAAGAAAAAATCAAGATGTCATTTCTTTGTGAAATTACTGGATGACTTGAAATGTTCAAATTGGTGGAAGGCTGAGGAGGAAAAAGAAAAAAAAAAAAAAAATTGAAAAAAAAAAAAAAAAAAAAAATAAAAAAAAAAAAAAAAAATTAAAAAAAGAAAAAAAAAAATCAGGATGTCGTTTTTTTGTGAGATTACTAGATGACTCAGAATGTTGAAATTGGTGGAAGGCTGCGAGAAAAAAAAAAAAAAAAAAAAAAAAAAAAAAAAAAAAAAATCAAAATTTTGTTTTCTCGTGAGATTACTGGATGACTCAGAATGTTGAAATTGGTGAGAGGCTGCGGAAAAAAAAAAAAAAAAAAAGAAAAAAAAAAAAAAATCAAGATGTCGTTTTTTTGTGAGATTACTGGATGACTCGCAATGTTGAAATTCGTGAAAGGCTGGAAGAAACAAAAAAAAAAATTGGAAAAAAAAAAGAAAATTGGAAGGAAAAAAAAAAAAAAAAAATTGAAAAAAAAAGAGAAAAATTGGAATGTCGTTTTTTCGTGAGATTACTAGATGACTCAGAATGTTGAAATTGGTGGAAGGCTGAAAAACAAAAAAAAAAAAAAAAATCGAAAAAAAAAAAAAAAATCAAGATGTCGTTTTTTTGTGAGATTACTGGTTGACTCGAAATGTTGAAATTGGTGAAAGGCTGGAGAAGAAAAAAAAAGAAAAAAAAAATTGAGAAAAAAAAAAAAAAAAATTGGGAGAAAAAAAAAAAAAAAATTGAAAAGAGAAAAAAAAATATCAGGATGTCGTTTTTTTGTGGGATTACTAGATGACTCAGAATGTTGAAATTGGTGGAAGGCTGCGAGAAAAAAAAAAAAAAAAAAAAAAAAATCGAAAAAAAATCAAGATGTCGTTTTTTTGTGAGATTACTGGATGATTCGGAATGTTGAAATTCGTGAAAGGCTGGAAAAAACAAAAAAAAAAATTGGAAAAAAAAAAAAAAATTGGAAAAAAAAAAAAAAAAAAAAAAATTGAAAAAAGGAAAAAAAATACTGAAATGTCGTTTCTTCGTGAGATTACTAGATGACTCAAAATGTTGAAATTGGTGGAAGGCTGAAAAACAAAAAAAAAAAAAAAAAATCGAAAAAAAAAAAAAAATCAAGATGTCGTTTTTTTGTGAGATTACTGGATGACTCAGAATGTTGAAATTGGTGGAAGGCTGAGAAACAAAAAAAAAAAAAAATCAAGATGTCGTTTTCTTGTGAGATTACTGGATGACTCAGAATGTTGAAATTAGTGGAAAGCTGCGTGAAAAAAAAAAAAAAAAAAATGAGAAAAGAAAAAAAAAATTGAGATGTCGTTTTTTCGTGAGATTACCAGATGACTCAGAATGTTGAAATTGGTGGAAGGCTGAGAAACAAAAAAAAAATCAAGATGTTGTTTTCTTGTGAGATTACTGAATGACTCAGAATGTTGAAATTGGTGAAAGGCTGCAAGAAAAATGAAAAAAAAAAAAATTGAGAAAAAAAAAATATTCGAAAAAAAATTGGAAAAAGAGAAACAGAAAGGAAAAATCAAGATGTCATTTTTTTGTGAGATTACTGGATGACTCAGAATGTTGAAATTGGTGGAAGGCTGCAAAAAAAGAAAAAAAAAAATTGAAAGAAAAAAAAAAAAAAAATCGAAAGTTTGTTTTTTTGTGAGATAATGGATGAATCAGAATGTTGGAATGAGTGAAAGGCTGGGAAAAAAAAAAAAAAAAAAAAATTGAAAAAAAAAAAAAAAAAAAAAAAAAAAAAAAAAAAAAAAAACAAGATGTCGTTTTTTTGGAAGATTACTGGATGACTCAGAATGTTAAGATTGGTAAAAAGCTGGAAAAAAAAAAAAAAAAAAAAAAAAAGATGTCGTTTTTTTGTGAGATTACTAGATGACTCAGAATGTTGGAATTGGTCAGAGGCTGCAAGAAAGAAAAAAAAATCGGAGAAAAAAAATCAAGATGTCGTTTTTTCGTGAGATTACTAGATGACTCAAGATGCTGAAATTAATGGAAGGCTAGAAAAAAACAAAAAAAATTAAAAAGAAAAAAAAAAATTGAAAAAAGGAAAAAAAAATCGAAATGTCGTTTTTTCGTGAGATTACTAGCCACTCAGAATGTTGAAATTGGTCAAAGGCTGAAAAACAAAAAAAAAAAAAAAATCGAAAAAAAAATCAAGATGTCGTTTTTTTGTGAGATTACTGGATGACTCAGAATGTTGGAATCGGTGAAAGGCTGCAAGAAAAATAAAAAAAAAAAAAATTGGGAAAAAAAAAATAAATCGAGAAAAAAAAAATTGGAAAAAAAGAAACAAAAAGAAAAAATCAAGACGTCGTTTTTTCGTGAGATTACTGGATGACTCAGAATGTTGAAATTGAGGGAGGCTGGAAAAAAAAAAAAAAAAAAAAAATTGAAAAAAAAAAAAAAAATCAAGATGTCGTTTCTTTGTGAGATCACTGGATGACTCAGAATGTTGGAATTATTGAAAAGCCGGTGAAGAAAGAAAAAAAAAAAAAAAAAATTGAAAAAAAAATTGAAAAAAAAAAAAAAAAATTGAAAGAAAAAAAAAAAAAAAATTGAAGAAAAACAAAAAAAATCAAGGTGTCGTTTCTTTGTGAGATCACTGGATGACCCAAAATGTTGGAATTGGTGAAAGGCTGCAAAAAAAAAAAAAAAAAAAAAAAATGAAAGAAAAAAAAAAAAAAAAACGAAAGTTCGTTTTTTTGTGAGATTACTGGATGACTCAGAATGTTGAAATTGGTGAAAGGCTGCAAGAAGAAGAGAGAAAAAAAAATTGAAAGAAGAAAAAAAAAATCGAAATGTCGTTTCTTCGTGAGATTACTAGATTACTCAGAATGTTGAAATTGGTGAAGGGCCGAAAAACAAGAAGGAAGAAAATCGAAAAAAAAAAAAAAAATCAAGATAGCGTTTTCTTGTGAGATTACTAGATGACTCAGAATTTCGAAATTGGTGAAAGGCTGGGAAAAAAAAAAAAAAAAAAAAATTGTAAAAAAAACAAAAAATCAAGATGTCGTTTCTTTGTGAGATTACTGGATGACTCAGAATGTTGTAATTGGTGGGAAGCTGGGGGAAAAAAAAAAAAAAAAAAAATTGAAGAAAAAAAAAAAAAAAAATTAAAGAAAAAAAAAAAAAAAACAGATGTCATTTTTTTGTGAGATTACTGGATGACTCGGAATGTTGAAATTGGTAGAAGGCTGGAGAGAAAAAAAAAAAAAAAAAAAAAATCAAGATGTCGTTTTTTTGTGAGATTACTAGATGACTCAGAATGTTGAAATTGGTGGAAGGCTGCGAGAAAGAAAAAAAAAAAAAAAAATTGGAAGAAGAAAAAAAAAAATCAAGATGTCGTTTTTTTCTGAGATAACTAGATGACTTAGAATGTTCAAATTGGTGGAAGGCTGCAAGAGAAAAAAAAAAAAAAAAAAAAATTGAAAAAAAATTGAAAAAAAAAAACAAAAAGAAAAAATCAAGATGTCATTTCTTTGTGAAATTACTGGATGACTTGAAATGTTCAAATTGGTGGAAGGCTGAGGAGGAAAAAGAAAAAAAAAAAAAAATTGAAAAAAAAAAAAAAAATTGGAAGAAAAAAAAAAAAAAAAAAAATTAGAAAAAGAAAAAAAAAAATCAGGATGTCGTTTTTTTGTGAGATTACTAGATGACTCAGAATGTTGAAATTGGTGGAAGGCTGCGAGAGAAAGAAAAAAAAAAAAAAAAAAAAAATCGAAAAAAAAAAATCAAAATTTTGTTTTCTCGTGAGATTACTGGATGACTCAGAATGTTGAAATTGGTGAGAGGCTGCGGAAAAAAAAAAAAAAAAAAAGAAAAAAAAAAAAAAATCAAGATGTCGTTTTTTTGTGAGATTACTGGATGACTCGCAATGTTGAAATTCGTGAAAGGCTGGAAGAAACAAAAAAAAAAATTGGAAAAAAAAAAGAAAATTGGAAGGAAAAAAAAAAAAAAAAAATTGAAAAAAAAAGAGAAAAATTGGAATGTCGTTTTTTCGTGAGATTACTAGATGACTCAGAATGTTGAAATTGGTGGAAGGCTGAAAAACAAAAAAAAAAAAAAAAATCGAAAAAAAAAAAAAAAATCAAGATGTCGTTTTTTTGTGAGATTACTGGTTGACTCGAAATGTTGAAATTGGTGAAAGGCTGGAGAAGAAAAAAAAAGAAAAAAAAAATTGAGAAAAAAAAAAAAAAAAATTGGGAGAAAAAAAAAAAAAAAATTGAAAAAAAAAAAAAAAAATCAGGATGTCGTTTTTTTGTGGGATTACTAGATGACTCAGAATGTTGAAATTGGTGGAAGGCTGCGAGAAAAAAAAAAAAAAAAAAAAAAAAATCGAAAAAAAATCAAGATGTCGTTTTTTTGTGAGATTACTGGATGATTCGGAATGTTGGAATTCGTGAAAGGCTGGAAAAAACAAAAAAAAAAATTGGAAAAAAAAAAAAAAATTGGAAGAAAAAAAAAAAAAAAAAAAATTGAAAAAAGGAAAAAAAATACTGAAATGTCGTTTCTTCGTGAGATTACTAGATGACTCAAAATGTTGAAATTGGTGGAAGGCTGAAAAACAAAAAAAAAAAAAAAAAATCGAAAAAAAAAAAAAAATCAAGATGTCGTTTTTTTGTGAGATTACTGGATGACTCAGAATGTTGAAATTGGTGGAAGGCTGAGAAACAAAAAAAAAAAAAAATCAAGATGTCGTTTTCTTGTGAGATTACTGGATGACTCAGAATGTTGAAATTAGTGGAAAGCTGCGTGAAAAAAAAAAAAAAAAAAATGAGAAAAGAAAAAAAAAATTGAGATGTCGTTTTTTCGTGAGATTACCAGATGACTCAGAATGTTGAAATTGGTGGAAGGCTGAGAAACAAAAAAAAAATCAAGATGTTGTTTTCTTGTGAGATTACTGAATGACTCAGAATGTTGAAATTGGTGAAAGGCTGCAAGAAAAATGAAAAAAAAAAAAATTGAGAAAAAAAAAATATTCGAAAAAAAAAATTGGAAAAAGAGAAACAGAAAGGAAAAATCAAGATGTCATTTTTTTGTGAGATTACTGGATGACTCAGAATGTTGAAATTGGTGGAAGGCTGCAAAAAAAGAAAAAAAAAAATTGAAAGAAAAAAAAAAAAAAAATCGAAAGTTTGTTTTTTTGTGAGATAATGGATGAATCAGAATGTTGGAATGAGTGAAAGGCTGGGAAAAAAAAAAAAAAAAAAAAATTGAAAAAAAAAAAAAAAAAATTAAGAAAAAAAAAAAAAAAAACAAGATGTCGTTTTTTTGGAAGATTACTGGATGACTCAGAATGTTAAGATTGGTAAAAAGCTGGAAAAAAAAAAAAAAAAAAAAAATCAAGATGTCGTTTTTTTGTGAGATTACTAGATGACTCAGAATGTTGGAATTGGTCAGAGGCTGCAAGAAAGAAAAAAAAATCGGAGAAAAAAAATCAAGATGTCGTTTTTTCGTGAGATTACTAGATGACTCAGAATGTTGAACTTGGTGGAAGGCTGCGAGAAAAAAAAATCGAAAAAAAAAAATCAAGATGTTGTTTTTTCGTGAGATTACTAGATGACTCAGAATGTTGAAATTGGTGAAAGGCTGCGGAAAGAAAAAAAAAGAAGAAAAAAAAAAAAAAAATCAGATGTCGTTTTTTTGTGAGATTACTGGATGACTCGAAATGTTGAAATTCGTGAAAGGCTGGGAGGAACAAAAAAAAAAAATTAGAAAAAAAAAAAAAAAATTGGAAGAAAAAAAAAAAAAAAAAAAAATTGAAAAAAAAAAAAAAAAAAAAAAAGAAAAAAAAAAAAAAACAAGATGTCGTTTTTTTGGGAGATTACTGAATGACTCAGAATGTTGAAATTGGTAAAAGGCTGGGAAAAAAAAAAAAAAAATCAAGATGTCGTTTTTTTGTGAGATTACTAGATGACTTAGAATGTTGAAATTGGTCAGAGGCTGCAAGAAAGAAAAAAAAAACGGAGAAAAAAAAAAAAAATCAAAAAAAGGAAAAAGAAATCAAGATGTCGTTTTTTCGTGGGATTACTTGATGACTCAGAATGTTGAATTCGGTAAAAGGCTGCGAAAAAAGAAAAAAAAAAAAAATGAGAAAAAAAAAAAAAAAATTAAGAAAAAAAAAAAAAAAATCAAGATGTCGTTTTTTTGTGGGATTACAAGATGACTCAGAATGTTGAAATTGGTGAAAGGCTGCGGGAAAAGAGAAATAAAAAATAAAAAAAAATCGAAGAAAAAAAATCGAGATGTGGTTTTTCGTGAGATTACTAGATGATTCAGAATGTTGGAATTGGTGAAAGGCTACGGAAAGAAAAAAAAAAAAAAAATTGAGGAAAAAAAAAAAAAAATCAAGATGTCGTTTTTTGGTGAGATTACTGGATGACTCAGAATGTTGAAATTGGTGAAAAGCTGAAAAACAAAAAAAAAAAAAAAAATCAAAAAAAAAAAAAAATCAAGATGTCGTTTTTTTGTGAGATTACTGGATGACTCAGAATGTTGAAATTGGTGGAAGGCTGAGAAACAAAAAAAAAAAAAATCAAGATGTCGTTTTCTTGTGAGATTACTGGATGACTCAGAATGTTGAAATTAGTGGAAAGCTGCGTGAAAAAAAAAAAAAAAAAAATGAGAAAAGAAAAAAAAAATTGAGATGTCGTTTTTTCGTGAGATTACCAGATGACTCAGAATGTTGAAATTGGTGGAAGGCTGAGAAACAAAAAAAAAATCAAGATGTTGTTTTCTTGTGAGATTACTGAATGACTCAGAATGTTGAAATTGGTGAAAGGCTGCAAGAAAAATGAAAAAAAAAAAAATTGAGAAAAAAAAAATATTCGAAAAAAAAAATTGGAAAAAGAGAAACAGAAAGGAAAAATCAAGATGTCATTTTTTTGTGAGATTACTGGATGACTCAGAATGTTGAAATTGGTGGAAGGCTGCAAAAAAAGAAAAAAAAAAATTGAAAGAAAAAAAAAAAAAAAATCGAAAGTTTGTTTTTTTGTGAGATAATGGATGAATCAGAATGTTGGAATGAGTGAAAGGCTGGGAAAAAAAAAAAAAAAAAAAAATTGAAAAAAAAAAAAAAAAAAATTAAAAAAAAAAAAAAAAAAAACAAGATGTCGTTTTTTTGGAAGATTACTGGATGACTCAGAATGTTAAGATTGGTAAAAAGCTGGAAAAAAAAAAAAAAAAAAAAATCAAGATGTCGTTTTTTTGTGAGATTACTAGATGACTCAGAATGTTGGAATTGGTCAGAGGCTGCAAGAAAGAAAAAAAAATCGGAGAAAAAAAATCAAGATGTCGTTTTTTCGTGAGATTACTAGATGACTCAGAATGTTGAACTTGGTGGAAGGCTGCGAGAAAAAAAAATCGAAAAAAAAAAATCAAGATGTTGTTTTTTCGTGAGATTACTAGATGACTCAGAATGTTGAAATTGGTGAAAGGCTGCGGAAAGAAAAAAAAAAAAGAAAAAAAAAAAAAAAATCAGATGTCGTTTTTTTGTGAGATTACTGGATGACTCGAAATGTTGAAATTCGTGAAAGGCTGGGAGGAACAAAAAAAAAAATAAGAAAAAAAAAAAAAAAATTGGAAGAAAAAAAAAAAAAAAAAAAAAAGAAAAAAAAAAAAAAAAAAAAAAAAGAAAAAAAAAAAAAACAAGATGTCGTTTTTTTGGGAGATTACTGAATGACTCAGAATGTTGAAATTGGTAAAAGGCTGGGAAAAAAAAAAAAAAAAAATCAAGATGTCGTTTTTTTGTGAGATTACTAGATGACTTAGAATGTTGAAATTGGTCAGAGGCTGCAAGAAAGAAAAAAAAATCGGAGAAAAAAAAAAAAAATCAAAAAAAGGAAAAAGAAATCAAGATGTCGTTTTTTCGTGGGATTACTTGATGACTCAGAATGTTGAATTCGGTAAAAGGCTGCGAAAAAAGAAAAAAAAAAAAAATGAGAAAAAAAAAAAAAAAATTAAGAAAAAAAAAAAAAAAATCAAGATGTCGTTTTTTTGTGGGATTACAAGATGACTCAGAATGTTGAAATTGGTGAAAGGCTGCGGGAAAAAAAAAATAAAAAATAAAAAAAAATCGAAGAAAAAAAATCGAGATGTGGTTTTTCGTGAGATTACTAGATGATTCAGAATGTTGGAATTGGTGAAAGGCTACGGAAAGAAAAAAAAAAAAAAAATTGAGGAAAAAAAAAAAAAAATCAAGATGTCGTTTTTTGGTGAGATTACTGGATGACTCAGAATGTTGAAATTGGTGAAAAGCTGAAAAACAAAAAAAAAAAAAAAAATCAAAAAAAAAAAAAAATCAAGATGTCGTTTTTTTGTGAGATTACTGGATGACTCAGAATGTTGAAATCGGTGAAAGGCTGCAAGAAAAATAAAAAAAAAAAAATTGAGAAAAAAAAAAAAAATCGAGAAAAAAAAAATTGGAAAAAAAGAAACAAAAAGGAAAAATCAAGACGTCGTTTTTTGTGAGATTACTGGATGACTCAGAATGTTGAAATTGAGGGAGGCTGGAAAAAAAAAAAAAAAAAAAAAAAATTGAAAGAAAAAAAAAAAAAAATCGAAAGTTCGTTTTTTTGTGAGATTACTGGATGACCCAAAATGTTGAAATTAGTGGAAAGCTGGGGAAAAAAAAAAAAAAAAAAATCGAAGAAAAAAAGAAAAAAAAATTAAAGAAAAAAAAAAAAAAACAAGATGTCATTTTTTTGTGAGATTACTGGATGACTCGGAATGTTGAAATTGATAGAAGGCTGGAGAGAAAGAGAAAAAAAAAAAAAATCAAGATGTCGTTTTTTTGTGAGATTACTGGATGACTCGAAATGTTGAAATTCGTGAAAGGCTGAAAGAAACGAAAAAAAAAATTGAAAAAAAAAAAAAATTGGAAGAAAAAAAAAAAAAAAAAAAAATTGAAGAAAGAAAAAAAAAATTGAAATGTCGTTTTTTCGTGAGATTACTAGATGACTCAGAATGCTAAAATTTCTAGAAGGCTGAAAAACAAAAAAAAAAAAAAAAAATCGAAAAAAAAAAAAAATCAAGATAGCGTTTTTTTGTGAGATTACTAGATGACTCAGAATTTCGAAATTGGTGGGAGGCTGAGAAAAAAAAAAAAAAAAAAAAAAAATTGGAAAAAAAACAAACAATCAAGATGTCGATTCTTTGTAAGATTACTGGATGACTCAGAATGTTGAAATTGGTGGGAAGCTGGAGGAAAAAAAAAAAAAAAAAATCGAAGAAAAAAAAAAAAAAATCAAGATGTCGTTTTTTTGGGAGATTACTGAATGACTCAGAATGTTGAAATTGGTAAAAGGCTAGGAAAAAAAAAAAAAAAAATCAAGATGTCGTTTTTTTGTGAGATTACTAGATGACTTAGAATGTTGAAATTGGTCAGAGGCTGCAAGAAAGAAAAAAAAATCGGAGAGAAAAAAAAAAAATCAAAAAAAGGAAAAAGAAATCAAGATGTCGTTTTTTCGTGGGATTACTAGATGACTCAGAATGTTGAATTCGGTAAAAGGCTGCGAAAAGAGAAAAAAAAAAAAAAAAAAAAAAAAAAAAAAATTAGGAAAAAAAAAAAAAAAAATCAAGATGTCGTTTTTTTGTGGGATTACAAGATGACTCAGGATGTTGAAATTGGTGAAAGGCTGCGGGAAAAAAAAAAAAAAAAATAAAAAAAAATCGAAGAAAAAAAATCGAGATGTCGTTTTTTCGTGAGATCACTGGATGACTCAGAATGTTGAAATTGATGGGAAGCCGGTAAAGAAAAAAAAAAAAAAAAAATTGAAAAAAAAAAAAAAAAATTGGAAAAAAAAAAAAAAAAAATTAGAGAATAAAAAAAAAAAAATCAAGATGTCGTTTCTTTTTGAGATCACTGGATGACTCAGAATGTTGAATTCGGTGAAAGGCTGCGAAAAGAGAAAAAAAAAAAAAATTGAGAGACAAAAAAAAAAAAAATTGAAAGTTCGTTTTTTTGTGAGATTGCTGGATGACTCAGAATGTTGGAATTGGTGAAAGGCTGCAAGAAGAGAAAAAAAAAAAAAATTGAAAGAAGAAAAAAAAATCGAAATGTCGTTTCTTCGTGAGATTACTAGATTGCTCAGAATGTTGAAATTGGTGAGAGGCCGAAAAACAAAAAGAGAAAAAATCGAAAAAAAAAAAAAAAAATCAAGATAGCGTTTTTTTGTGAGATTACTAGATGACTCAGAATTTCGAAATTGGTGGGAAGCTGGGAAAAAAAAAAAAAAAAAAAAAAATTGGAAAAAAAACAAACAATCAAGATGTCGATTCTTTGTCAGATTACTGGATGACTCAAAATGTTGAAATTGGTGGAAAGCTGGAGGAAAAAAGAAAAAAAAATCGAAAGAAAAAAAAAAAAAAAATTAAAGAAAAAAAAAAAAAAACAAGATGTCATTTTTTTGTGAGATAACTGGATGACTCGGAATGTTGAAATTGATAGAAGGCTGGAGAGAAAGAGAAAAAAAAAAAAAATCAAGATGTCGTTTTTTTGTGAGATTACTAGATGACTCGGAATGTTGAAATTGGTGGAAGGCTGCGAGAAAAAAAAATCGGAAAAAAAAAATCAAGATGTCGTTTTTTCGTGAGATTACTAGATGACTCAGAATGTTGAAATTGGTGAAAGGCCGGTAAAAAAAAAAAAAAAATTGAAAAAAAAAAAAAAAAAAAAAAATGGAAAAAAAAAAAAAGAAAAAAAAAAAAAAATGGGAAAAAAAAAAAATCAAGATGTCGTTTTTTTGTGAGATTACTGGATGACTCAGAATGTTGAAATTAGTGGAGAGCTGCGTGAAAAAAAAAAAAAAAAATTTAAAAAAGAACAAAAAATTTGAAATGTCGTTTTTTCGTGAGATTACTAGATGACTCAGGATGTTGAAATTGGTGGAAGGCTGGAAAAAAAAAACAAAAAAAAAAATTAAAAAAAAAAAAAAATCAAGACGTGGTTTTCTTGTGAGATTACTGGATGACTCATAATGTTGACATTGGTGAAAGGCTGCAAAAAAAAAAAAAAAAGAAAAAAAAAAATTGAAAAAAAAAATTGAAAAAAAAAAAAATGAAAAAGTCGTTTTTTCGTGAGATCACTGAATGATCAAAAATGTTGGAATTGGTGAGAGGCGGAGAAAAAAAAAAAAAAAAACGAGAAATTTGAAAAAAAAAAAAAAACAAGATTTCGTTTTTTCGTGAGATTACTGGATGACTCAGAATGTTGGAATTGGTAAGAGGCTAAAAAAGAAAAAAGAAAAATTTGGAAAAAAAAAAAATTCAGGAGAAAAAAAAAAAAAAAATAAATTCGGGCAAAGAAAAAAATATGGAAAAAAAAAAAATATGGAAAAAAAAAAAAACAAAAAAAAATGAAAATGTGGTTTTTTCGTGAGATCACTAGATGACCGAAAATGTTGAGATTGGTGAAAGGCTGAATTGAAAGAAAAAAAAAAAATTTTTTGATCCAACGAGTGATGCGCGACTTCGTCGGACTTTAAAATTTTTCCGATCCAACGAGTGATGCGCGACTTCTTCGGACTTTGAAATCTTTTCGATCCAACGAGTGATGCGCGACTTCGTCGGACTTTAAAATTTTTCCGATCCAACGAGTGATGCGCGACTTCTTCGGACTTTGAAATCTTTTCGATCCAACGAGTGATGCGCTAATCCGTCGAAATTTGAAAATTTTCCGATTCAACGAGTGATGCGCGACTTCTTCGGACTTTGGAAATTTTTCGATCCAACAAGTAATGCGCGACTCTTTCGAACTTTGAAAATTGTTCCATTCAACGAGTGATGCGCGACTCCGTCAGACTTCGAAAATTTTCTGATTAAACAAGTGATGCGCGTCTCTTTCGGACTTTGAAAATTTTTCGATCCAACGAGTGATGTGCGACTCTTCCAGACTTCGAAAATTTTCCGATCCAACAAATGATGCGCGACTGTATCGGACTTTGATAATTTTTCGATCCAACGAGTGATGCGCGACTCCGTTGAAATTTAAAAATTTTTTGATCCAACGTGTGATGCGCGACTTCGTCGGACTTTGGAAATTCTTTGATCCAACAAGTGAAGCGCGACTCTTCCGGACCTTGAAAATTTCTCGATCCAACGAAAGATGCGCGACTCCGTTGGACTTTAAGAATTTTTCGATCCAACAAGTGATGCGCGACTCCGTCGGAATTTGAGAATTTTCCGATCCAACGAGTGATGCGCCACTTCGTCGGACTTCGAAAATTTTTCGATCCAACGAGTGATGCGCGACTCCGTCGGACTTCAAAAATTCTTCAAATAACCGAGTGTTGCGCGACTCCGTCGGACTTTGAAAATTTTTCGATCCAACAAGTGATGCGCGACTCCGTCGGACTGTGAAAATTTTTTGACCCAACGAGTGATGCCTGACTCTTTCGGAATTTGAGAATTTTCCGATCCAACGAGTGATGCGCGACTCCGTCGGACTTCGAAAATTTTTCGATACAACGAGTGATGCGCGACTCCGTCGGACTTTAGGAATTTTTCGATCCAGCAAGTGATGCGCGACTCCGTCGGAATTTGAGAATTTTCCGATCCAACGAGTGATGCGCGACTTGGTCGGACTTTAAAAATTTCTCGATCCAACGAGTGATGCGCGACTCCGTCGGACTTCAAAAATTCTTCAAATTACCGAGTGATGCGCGACTCCGTCGGACTTTGAAAATTTTCCGATACAACTAGTAATGCGCGACTCTTTCGAACTTTGAAAATTCCTCGATCCAACGAGTGATGCGCGACTCCGTCGGACTTTGAGAATTTTCCGATCCAACGAGTGATGCGCAACTCTGTTAAAATTTGAAAATTTTTTGATCCACATGTGATGCGCGACTTCGTCGGACTTTGGAAATTCTTTGATCCAACAAGTGAAGCGCGACTCTTCCGGACCTTGAAAATTTCTCGATCCAACGAAAGATGCGCGACTCCGTCGGACTTCAAGAATTTTTCGATCCAACAAGTGATGCGCGACTCCATCGGACTTCAAAAATTCTTCAAATAACCGAGTGCTGCGCGACTCCGTCGGACTTTGAAAATTTTTCGATCCAACAAGTGATGCGCGACTTCGTCGGACTGTGAAAATTTTTTGACTCAACGAGTGATGCCTGACTCTTTCGGAATTTGGGAATTTTTCGATCCAACAAGTGATGCGCGACTCCGTCGGACTTTGAAAATTTTTCGATCCAACAAGTGATGCGCGACTCCGTCGGACTGTGAAAATTTTTTGACCCAACGAGTGATGCCTGACTCTTTCGGAATTTGAGAATTTTTCGATCCAACAAGTGATGCGCGACTCCATCGGACTTCAAAAATTCTTCAAATAACCGAGTGCTGCGCGACTCCGTCGGACTTTGAAAATTTTTCGATCCAACAAGTGATGCGCGACTTCGTCGGACTGTGAAAATTTTTTGACTCAACGAGTGATGCCTGACTCTTTCGGAATTTGGGAATTTTCCGATCCAACGAGTGATGCGCGACTCCGTCGGACTTCGAAAATTTTTCGATACAACGAGTGATGCGCGACTCCGTCGGACTTCAGGAATTTTTCGATCCAGCAAGTGATGCGCGACTCCGTCGGAATTTGAGAATTTTCCGATCCAACGAGTGATGCGCGACTTCGTCGGACTTTGAAAATTTCTCGATCCAACGAGTGATGCGCGACTCCGTCGGACTTCAAAAATTCTTCAAATTACCGAGTGATGCGCGACTCCGTCGGACTTTGAAAATTTTTCGATCCAACGAGTGATGCCGCGACTCTTTCTGACTTCGGAAATTCTCCAATTCAACGAGTGATGCGCGACTCCGTCGGACTTTAGGAATTTTTCGATCCAGCAAGTGATGCGCGACTCCGTCGGACTTTGAAAATTTTTCGATCCAACGAGTGATGCCGCGACTCTTTCTGACTTCGGAAATTCTCCAATTCAACTAGTAATGCGCGACTCTTTCGGACTTTAAGAATTCTTTGATCCAACAAGTGATGCGCGACGCTTCCGGACTTCTAAAATTTTTCGATCCAACGAGTAATGCGCGACTCCGTCGGACTGTGAAAATTTTTTGACCCAACGAGTGATGCCTGACTCTTTCGGAATTTGGGAATTTTTCGATCCAACGAGTGATGCGCGACTCCGTCGGACTTCGAAAATTTTTCGATACAACGAGCGATGCGCGACTCTGTCGGACTTGAGGAATTTTTCGAACCAGCAAGTGATGCGCGACTCCGTCGGAATTTGAGAATTTTCCGATCCAACGAGTGATGCGCGACTTCGTCGGACTTTGAAAATTTCTCGATCCAACGAGTGATGCGCGACTCCGTCGGACTTCAAAAATTCTTCAAATTACCGAGTGATGCGCGACTCCGTCGGACTTTGAAAATTTTTCGATCCAACGAGTGATGCCGCGACTCTTTCTGACTCCGGAAATTCTCCAATCCAACTAGTAATGCGCGACTCTTTCGGACTTTAAGAATTTTTCGATCCAACGAGTGATGCGCGACTCCGTTGAAATTTGAAAATTTTTTGATCCAACGTGTGATGCGCGACTTCGTCGGACTTTGAAAATTCTTTGATCCAACAAGTGATGCGCGACGCTTCCGGACTTCTAAAATTTTTCGATCCAACGAGTAATGCGCGACTTCGTCGGACTTTGAAAATTTTTCGATCCAACGAGTGATGCGCGACTTTTTCGGACTTGAATAATTTTTCGATCCAACGAGTGATGCGCGACTCCGTCGGACTGTGAAAATTCTTCAAATAACCGAGTGCTGCGCGACTCCGTCGGACTTTGAAAATTTTTCGATCCAACAAGTGATGCGCGACTCCGTCGGACTGTGAAAATTTTTTGACCCAACGAGTGATGCCTGACTCTTTCGGAATTTGGGAATTTTCCGATCCAACGAGTGATGCGCGACTCCGTCGGACTTCGGAAATTTTTCGATACAACGAGTGATGCGCGACTCCGTCGGACTTTAGGAATTTTTCGATCCAGCAAGTGATGCGCGACTCCGTCGGAATTTGAGAATTTTCCGATCAACGAGTGATGCGCGACTTCGTCGGACTTTGAAAATTTCTCGATCCAACGAGTGATGCGCGACTCCGTCGGACTTCAAAAATTCTTCAAATTACCGAGTGATGCGCGACTCCGTCGAACTTTGAAAATTTTTCGATCCAACGAGTGATGCCGCGACTCTTTCTGACTCCGGAAATTCTCCAATCCAACTAGTAATGCGCGACTCTTTCGGACTGCAAGAATTTTTCGATCCAACGAGTGATGCGCGACTCCGTTGAAATTTGAAAATTTTTTGATCCGACGTGTGATGCGCGACTTCGTCGGACTTTGAGAATTCTTTGATCCAACAAGTGATGCGCGACGCTTCCGGACTTCTAAAATTTTTTGATCCAACGAGTAATGCGCGACTTCGTCGGACTTTGAAAATTTTCCGATCCAACAAGTGATGCGCGACTTTTTTGGACTTAAATAATTTTTCGATCCAACGAGTGATGCGCGACTCCGTCGGACTGTGAAAATTTTTCGATACAACGAGTGATGCGCGACTCTTTCGGACTTTGAAAATTTCTCGATCCAACGAGTGATGCGCGACTCCGTCGGACTTTAAGAATTTTTCGAACCAACGAGTGATGCGCGACTCCGTCGGAATTTGAGAATTTTTCGATACAACGAGTGATGCGCGACTCCGTCGGACTTTAGGAATTTTTCGATCCAGCAAGTGATGCGCGACTCCGTCGAAATTTGAGAATTTTCCGATCCAACGAGTGATGCGCAACTTCGTCGGACTTTGAAAATTTCTCGATCCAACGAGTGATGCGTGACTCCGTCGGACTTCAAAAATTCTTCAAATTACCGAGTGATGCGCGACTCCGTCGGACTTTGGAAATTTTTCGATCCAACGAGTGATGCCGCGACTCTTTCTGACTCCGGAAATTCTCCAATCCAACTAGTAATGCGCGACTCTTTCGGACTTCAAGAATTTTTCGATCCAACGAGTGATGCTCGACTCCGTTGAAATTTGAAAATTTTTCGATCCAACGAGTGATGCGCGACTTCGTCGGACTTTGAGAATTTTCCGATCCAACGAGTGATGCGCGACTTCGTCGGACTTTGAAAATTTCTCGATCCAACGAGTGATGCGCGACTCCGTCGGACTTCAAAAATTCTTCAAATTACCGAGTAATGCGCGACTCCGTCGGACTTTGAAAATTTTCCGATACAACTAGTAATGCGCGACTCTTTCGAACTTTGAAAATTCCTCGATCCAACGAGTGATGCGCAACTCCGTCGGACTTTAAGAATTTTCCCATCCAACGAGTGATGCGCAACTCTGTTAAAATTTGAAAATTTTTTGATCCAACGTGTGATGCGCGACTTCGTCGGACTTTGGAAATTCTTTGATCCAACAAGTGAAGCGCGACTCTTCCGGACCTTGAAAATTTCTCGATCCAACGAAAGATGCGCGACTCCGTCGGACTTTAAGAATTGTTCGAACCAACGAGTGATGCGCGACTCCGTCGGAATTTGAGAATTTTCCGATCCAACGAGTGATGCGCGAGTTCTTCGGACTTTGGAAATTTTTCGATCCAACAAGTCATGCGCGACTCTTTCAGATTCCGAAAATTTTCCGATCTAACAAGTGATGCGCGACTCTCTTGGACTTTGAAGATTCTTCCATCCAACGAGTGATGCGCGACTTCGTCAGACTTCGAAAATTTTCTAATCCAACGAGTGATGCGCGACTCTCTCAAACTTTTAGAATTTTTCGATCCAACGAGTGATGCGCGACTTCGTCGGACTTTGAAATTCTTCCGATCCAACGGGTGATGCGCGACTCCGTCGGACTTTGAAAATTTTTCGATCCAACGAGTGATGTGTGACTTTTCCGGACTCTGAAAATTCTCCGATCCAACGAGTGATGCCGCGACTCTTTCTGAGTCCGAAAATTTTCCGATACAACGAGTAATGCGCGACTC
This sequence comes from Athalia rosae, assembly GCF_917208135.1. Taxonomy (NCBI): domain Eukaryota; kingdom Metazoa; phylum Arthropoda; class Insecta; order Hymenoptera; family Athaliidae; genus Athalia; species Athalia rosae. The sequence goes on along the minus strand of NC_064029.1, from coordinate 11,505,497 downwards.
TTTCGAACTTTGAGAATTCCTCGATCCAACGAGTGATGCGCGACTCCGTCGGACTTTAAGAATTTTCCGATCCAACGAGTGACGCGCAACTCTGTTAAAATTTGAAAATTTTTTGATCCAACGTGTGATGCGCGACTTCGTCGCACTTTGAAAATTCTTCCGATCCAACGATTGATGTGCGACTCTTTCGGACTTTGAAAATTTTTCGATCCAACGAGTGATGCGCGACTTCGTCGGACTTTAAGAATTTTTCGATCCAACGAGTAATGCGCGAATTCGTCGGATTTTGAAAATTCTTTGATCCAACAAGTGATGGGCGACTCTTTCGGACTCCAAAAATTCTCCGATCCAACGAGTAATGCGCGACTTTGTTGGACTTTGAGAATTTTTCGATCCAACAAGTGATGCGCGACGCTTCCGGACTTCTGAAATTTTCCGATCCAACGAGTAATGCGCGACTTCATCGGACTTCGAAAATTTTCCGATCCAACAAGTGATGCGCGACTTTTTCGGACTTAAATAATTTTTCGATCCAACGAGTGATGCACGACTCCGTCGGACTGTGAAAATTTTCCGATCCAACGAGTGATGTGCGACTCTTCCAGACTTCGGAAATTTTTCGATCCAACGAGTGATGCGCGACTCCGTTGAAATTTCAAAATTTTTTGATCCAACGTGTGATGCGCGACTTCGTCGGACTTTGGACATTCTTTGATCCAACAAGTGAAGCGCGACTCTTCCGGACCTTGAAAATTTCTCGATCCAACGAAAGATGCGCGACTCCGTCGGACTTTAAGAATTTTTCGATCCAACAAGTGATGCGCGACTCCGTCGGAATTTGAGAATTTTCCGATCCAACGAGTGATGCGCCACTTCGTCGGACTTTGAAAATTTTTCGATCCAACGAGTGATGCGCGACTCCGTCGGACTTCAAAAATTCTTCAAATAACCGAGTGCTGCGCGACTCCGTCGGACTTTGAAAATTTTTCGATCCAACAAGTGATGCGCGACTCCGTCGGACTGTGAAAATTTTTTGACCCAACGAGTGATGCCTGACTCTTTCGGAATTTGGGAATTTTCCGATCCAACGAGTGATGCGCGACTCCGTCGGACTTCGGAAATTTTTCGATACAACGAGTGATGCGCGACTCCGTCGGACTTTAGGAATTTTTCGATCCAGCAAGTGATGCGCGACTCCGTCGGAATTTGAGAATTTTCCGATCAACGATTGATGCGCGACTTCGTCGGACTTTGAAAATTTCTCGATCCAACGAGTGATGCGCGACTCCGTCGGACTTCAAAAATTCTTCAAATTACCGAGTGATGCGCGACTCCGTCGAACTTTGAAAATTTTTCGATCCAACGAGTGATGCCGCGACTCTCTCTGACTCCGGAAATTCTCCAATCCAACTAGTAATGCGCGACTCTTTCGGACTTCAAGAATTTTTCGATCCAACGAGTGATGCGCGACTCCGTTGAAATTTGAAAATTTTTTGATCCAACGTGTGATGCGCGACTTCGTCGGACTTTGAGAATTCTTTGATCCAACAAGTGATGCGCGACGCTTCCGGACTTCTGAAATTTTTTGATCCAACGAGTAATGCGCGACTTCGTCGGACTTTGAAAATTTTCCGATCCAACAAGTGATGCGCGACTTTTTTGGACTTAAATAATTTTTCGATCCAATGAGTGATGCGCGACTCCGTCGGACTTTGAAAATTTTTTGATCTAACGAGTGATGCACGACTCCGTCAGACTGTGAAAATTTTTCGATACAACGAGTGATGCGCGACTCTTTCGGACTTTGAAAATTTCTCGATCCAACGAGTGATGCGCGACTCCGTCGGACTTCAAGAATTTTTCGAACCAACGAGTGATGCGCGACTCCGTCGGAATTTGAGAATTTTTCGATACAACGAGTGATGCGCGACTCCGTCGGACTTTAGGAATTTTTCGATCCAGCAAGTGATGCGCGACTCCGTCGGAATTTGAGAATTTTCCGATCCAACGAGTGATGCGCAACTTCGTCGGACTTTGAAAATTTCTCGATCCAACGAGTGATGCGTGACTCCGTCGGACTTCAAAAATTCTTCAAATTACCGAGTGATGCGCGACTCCGTCGGACTTTGGAAATTTTTCGATCCAACGAGTGATGCCGCGACTCTTTCTGACTCCGGAAATTCTCCAATCCAACTAGTAATGCGCGACTCTTTCGGACTTCAAGAATTTTTCGATCCAACGAGTGATGCGCGACTCCGTTGAAATTTGAAAATTTTTCGATCCAACGAGTGATGCGCGACTTCGTCGGACTTTGAGAATTTTCCGATCCAACGAGTGATGCGCGACTTCGTCGGACTTTGAAAATTTCTCGATCCAACGAGTGATGCGCGACTCCGTCGGACTTCAAAAATTCTTCAAATTACCGAGTGATGCGCGACTCCGTCGGACTTTGAAAATTTTCCGATACAACTAGTAATGCGCGACTCTTTCGAACTTTGAAAATTCCTCGATCCAACGAGTGATGCGTGACTCCGTCGGACTTTAAGAATTTTCCGATCCAACGAGTGATGCGCAACTCTGTTAAAATTTGAAAATTTTTTGATCCAACGTGTGATGCGCGACTTCGTCGGACTTTGGAAATTCTTTGATCCAACAAGTGAAGCGCGACTCTTCCGGACCTTGAAAATTTCTCGATCCAACGAAAGATGCGCGACTCCGTCGGACTTTAAGAATTTTTCGATCCAACAAGTGATGCGCGACTCCGTCGGAATTTGAGAATTTTTCGATCCAACGAGTGATGCACCACTTCGTCGGACTTCGAAAATTTTTCGATCCAACGAGTGATGCGCGACTCCGTCGGACTTCAAAAATTCTTCAAATAACCGAGTGCTGCGCGACTCCGTCGGACTTTGAAAATTTTTCGATCCAACGTGTGATGCGCGACTTCGTCGGACTTTGAAAATTCTTTGATCCAACAAGTGATGCGCGACGCTTCCGGACTTCTAAAATTTTTCGATCCAACGAGTAATGCGCGACTCCGTCGGACTGTGAAAATTTTTTGACCCAACGAGTGATGCCTGACTCTTTCGGAATTTGGGAATTTTCCGATCCAACGAGTGATGCGCGACTCCGTCGGACTTCGAAAATTTTTCGATACAACGAGTGATCCGCGACTCTGTCGGACTTTAGGAATTTTTCGATCCAGCAAGTGATGCGCGACTCCGTCGGAATTTGAGAATTTTCCGATCCAACGAGTGATGCGCGACTTCGTCGGACTTTGAAAATTTCTCGATCTAACGAGTGATGCGCGACTCCGTCGGACTTCAAAAATTCTTCAAATTACCGAGTGATGCGCGACTCCGTCGGACTTTGAAAATTTTTCGATCCAACGAGTGATGCCGCGACTCTTTCTGACTCCGGAAATTCTCCAATCCAACTAGTAATGCGCGACTCTTTCGGACTTTGAGAATTTTTCGATCCAACGAGTGATGCGCGACTCCGTTGAAATTTGAAAATTTTTTGATCCAACGTGTGATTTGCGACTTCGTCGGACTTTGAAAATTCTTTGATCCAACAAGTGATGCGCGACGCTTCCGGACTTCTAAAATTTTTCGATCCAACGAGTAATGCGCGACTTCGTCGGACTTTGGAAATTTTCCGATCCAACAAGTGATGCGCGATTTTTTCGGACTTAAATAATTTTTCGATCCAACGAGTGATGCGCGACTCCGTCGGACTTTGAAAATTTCTCAATCCAACGAGTGATGCGCGACTCCGTCGGACTTTAAGAATTTTTCGAACCAACGAGTGATGCGCGACTCCGTCGGAATTTGGGAATTTTCCGATCCAACGAGTGATGCGCGAGTTCTTCGGACTTTGGAAATTTTTCGATCCAACAAGTCATGCGCGACTCTTTCAGACTTCGAAAATTTTCCGATCTAACAAGTGATGCGCGACTCTCTTGGACTTTGAAGATTCTTCCATCCAACGAGTGATGCGCGACTTCGTCAGACTTCGAAAATTTTCTAATCCAACGAGTGATGCGCGACTCTCTCAAACTTTTAGAATTTTTCGATCCATCGAGTGATGCGCGACTTCGTCGGACTTTGAAATTCTTCCGATCCAACGGGTGATGCGCGACTCCGTCGGACTTTGAAAATTTTTCGATCCAACGAGTGATGTGTGACTTTTCCGGACTCTGAAAATTCTCCGATCCAACGAGTGATGCCGCGACTCTTTCTGAGTCCGAGAATTTTCCGATACAACGAGTAATGCGCGACTCTTTCAAACTTTGAAAATTCCTCGATCCAACGAGTGATGCGCGACTCCGTCGGACTTTAAGAATTTTCCGATCCAACGAGTGACGCGCAACTCTGTTAAAATTTGAAAATTTTTTGATCTAACGTGTGATGCGCGACTTCGTCGCACTTTGAAATTTTTTTCGATCCAACGATTGATGTGCGACTCTTTCGGAATTTGAAAATTTTTCGATCCAACGAGTGATGCGCGACTCCGTCGGACTTTAAGAATTTTTCGATCCAACGAGTAATGCGCGAATTCGTCGGATTTTGGAAATTCTTCAATCCAACAAGTGATGGGCGACTCTTTCGGACTCCAAGAATTTTCCGATCCAACGAGTAATGCGCGACTTTGTTGGACTTTGAAAATTTTTCGATCCAACAAGTGATGCGCGACGCTTCCGGACTTCTGAAATTTTCCGATCCAACGAGTGATGTGCGACTCTTCCAGACTTCGAAAATTTTCCGATCCAACAAATGATGCGCGACTGTTTCGGACTTTGATAATTTTTCGATCCAACGAGTGATGCGCGACTCCGATGAAATTTCAAAATTTTTTGATCCAACGTGTGATGCGCGACTTCGTCGGACTTTGAAAATTTCTCGATCTAACGAGTGATGCGCGACTCCGTCGGACTTCAAAAATTCTTCAAATTACCGAGTGATGCGCGACTCCGTCGGACTTTGAAAATTTTTCGATCCAACGAGTGATGCCGCGACTCTTTCTGACTCCGGAAATTCTCCAATCCAACTAGTAATGCGCGACTCTTTCGGACTTTGAGAATTTTTCGATCCAACGAGTGATGCGCGACTCCGTTGAAATTTGAAAATTTTTTGATCCAACGTGTGATTTGCGACTTCGTCGGACTTTGAAAATTCTTTGATCCAACAAGTGATGCGCGACGCTTCCGGACTTCTAAAATTTTTCGATCCAACGAGTAATGCGCGACTTCGTCGGACTTTGGAAATTTTCCGATCCAACAAGTGATGCGCGATTTTTTCGGACTTAAATAATTTTTCGATCCAACGAGTGATGCGCGACTCCGTCGGACTGTGAAAATTTTTCGATACAACGAGTGATGCGCGACTTTTTCGGACTTTGAAAATTTCTCAATCCAACGAGTGATGCGCGACTCCGTCGGACTTTAAGAATTTTTCGAACCAACGAGTGATGCGCGACTCCGTCGGAATTTGGGAATTTTCCGATCCAACGAGTGATGCGCGAGTTCTTCGGACTTTGGAAATTTTTCGATCCAACAAGTCATGCGCGACTCTTTCAGACTTCGAAAATTTTCCGATCTAACAAGTGATGCGCGACTCTCTTGGACTTTGAAGATTCTTCCATCCAACGAGTGATGCGCGACTTCGTCAGACTTCGAAAATTTTCTAATCCAACGAGTGATGCGCGACTCTCTCAAACTTTTAGAATTTTTCGATCCAACGAGTGATGCGCGACTTCGTCGGACTTTGAAATTCTTCCGATCCAACGGGTGATGCGCGACTCCGTCGGACTTTGAAAATTTTTCGATCCAACGAGTGATGTGTGACTTTTCCGGACTCTGAAAATTCTCCGATCCAACGAGTGATGCCGCGACTCTTTCTGAGTCCGAGAATTTTCCGATACAACGAGTAATGCGCGACTCTTTCGAACTTTGAAAATTCCTCGATCCAACGAGTGATGCGCGACTCCGTCGGACTTTAAGAATTTTCCGATCCAACGAGTGACGCGCAACTCTGTTAAAATTTGAAAATTTTTTGATCCAACGTGTGATGCGCGACTTCGTCGCACTTTGAAATTTTTTTCGATCCAACGATTGATGTGCGACTCTTTCGGAATTTGAAAATTTTTCGATCCAACGAGTGATGCGCGACTCCGTCGGACTTTAAGAATTTTTCGATCCAACGAGTAATGCGCGAATTCGTCGGATTTTGGAAATTCTTCAATCCAACAAGTGATGGGCGACTCTTTCGGACTCCAAGAATTTTCCGATCCAACGAGTAATGCGCGACTTTGTTGGACTTTGAGAATTTTTCGATCCAACAAGTGATGCGCGACGCTTCCGGACTTCTGAAATTTTCCGATCCAACAAATGATGCGCGACTGTTTCGGACTTTGATAATTTTTCGATCCAACGAGTGATGCGCGACTCCGATGAAATTTCAAAATTTTTTGATCCAACGTGTGATGCGCGACTTCGTCGGACTTTAGAAATTCTTTGATCCAACAAGTGAAGCGCGACTCTTCCGGACCTTGAAAATTTCTCGATCCAACGAAAGATGCGCGACTCCGTCGGAATTTGAAAATTTTCCGATCCAACGAGTGATGCGCCACTTCGTCGGACTTTGAAAATTTTTCGATCCAACGAGTGATGCGCGACTCCGTCGGACTTCGAAAATTCTTCAAATAACCGAGTGCTGCGCGACTCCGTCGGACTTTGAAAATTTTTCGATCCAACAAGTGATGCGCGACTTCGTCGGACTGTGAAAATTTTTTGACCCAACGAGTGATGCCTGACTCTTTCGGAATTTGGGAATTTTCCGATCCAACGAGTGATGCGCGACTCCGTCGGACTTCGAAAATTTTTCGATACAACGAGTGATGCGCGACTCCGTCGGACTTTAGGAATTTTTCGATCCAGCAAGTGATGCGCGACTCCGTCGGAATTTGAGAATTTTCCGATCCAACGAGTGATGCGCGACTTCGTCGGACTTTGAAAATTTCTCGATCCAACGAGTGATGCGCGACTCCGTCGGACTTCAAAAATTCTTCAAATTACCGAGTGATGCGCGACTCCGTCGAACTTTGAAAATTTTTCGATCCAACGAGTGATGCCGCGACTCTTTCTGACTCCGGAAATTCTTCAATTCAACTAGTGATGCGCGACTCTTTCGGACTTTAAGAATTTTTCGATCCAACGAGTGATGCGCGACTCCGTTGAAATTTGAAAATTTTTTGATCCAACGTGTGATGCGCGACTTCGTCGGACTTTGAGAATTCTTTGATCCAACAAGTGATGCGCGACGCTCCCGGACTTCTAAAATTTTTCGATCCAACGAGTAATGCGCGACTTCGTCGGACTTTGAAAATTTTCCGATCCAACAAGTGATGCGCGACTTTTTTGGACTTGAATAATTTTTCGATCCAACGAGTGATGCGCGACTCCGTCGGACTGTGAAAATTTTTCGATACACCGAGTGATGCGCGACTCTTTCGGACTTTGAAAATTTCTCAATCCAACGAGTGATGCGCGACTCCGTCGGACTTTAAGAATTTTTCGAACCAACGAGTGATGCGCGACTCCGTCGGAATTTGAGAATTTTCCGATACAACGAGTGATGCGCGACTCTTTCGGACTTTGAAAATTTCTCGATCCAACGAGTGATGCGCGACTCCGTCGGACTTCAAGAATGTTTCGATCCAACGAGTAATGCGCGAATTCGTCGGATTTTGGAAATTCTTTGATCCAACAAGTGATGTGCGACTCTTTCGGACTCTAAAAATTTTTCGATCAAACGAGTAATGCGCGACTTTGTTGGACTTTGAAAATTTTTCGATCCAACAAGTGATGCGCGACTTTTTCGGACTCAAATAATTTTTTGATCCAACGAGTGATTCGCGAGTCTTCCGGACTTTGAAAATTTTTTGATTTAACGACTGATGCACGACTCCGTCAGACTGTGAAAATTTTCCGATACAACGAGTGATGCGCGACTCTTTCGGACTTTGAAAATTTCTCGATCCAACGAGTGATGCGCGACTCCGTCGGACTTCAAGAATTTTTCGAACTAACGAGTGATGCGCGACTCCGTCGGAATTTGAGAATTTTCCGATCCAACGAGTGATGCGCGAGTTCTTCGGACTTTGGAAATTTTTCGATCCAACAAGTCATGCGCGACTCTTTCAGACTTTGAAGATTCTTCCATCCAACGAGTGATGCGCGACTTTGTCAGACTTTGAAAATTTTCTAATCCAACGAGTGATGCGCGACTCTCTCAAACTTTTAGAATTTTTCGATCCAACGAGTGATGCGCGACTTCGTCGGACTTTGAAATTCTTCCGATCCAACGGGTGATGCGCGACTCCGTCGGACTTTGAAAATTCTCCGATCCAACGAGTGTTGCCGCGACTCTTTCTGAGTCCGAAAATTTTCCGATACAACGAGTGATGCGCGACTCTTTCGAACTTTGAAAATTCCTCGATCCAACGAGTGATGCGCGACTCCGTCGGACTTTAAGAATTTTCCGATCCAACGAGTGATGCGCAACTCTGTTAAAATTTGAAAATTTTTTGATCCAACGTGTGATGCGCGACTTCGTCGCACTTTGAAAATTTTTTCGATCCAACGATTGATGTGCGACTCTTTCGGACTTTGAAAATTTTTCGATCCAACGAGTGATGCGCGACTCCGTCGGACTTTAAGAATTTTTCGATCCAACGAGTAATGCGCGAATTCGTCGGATTTTGGAAATTTTTCGATCCAACAAGTGATGCGCGACTCTTTCGGACTTTGAAAATTTTTCGATCCAACGAGTGATGTGCGACTCTTCCAGACTTCGAAAATTTTCCGATCCAACAAATGATGCGCGACTGTTTCGGACTGTGAAAATTTTTCGACCCAACGAATGATGCGCGACTCTATCGGACTTTGAAAATTTTTCGATCCAACAAGTGATGCGCGACTCTTTCGAAATCCGAAAATTCTTGAACCAACGAGTAATGCCGCGACTCTTTCTGACTCCGAAAATTTCCCGATCCAACGAGTAATGCGTGACTCTTCCGGACTTCGGGAATTTTCCGATCCAACGAGTGATGCGCGACCCCGTCGAAATTTGAAAATTTTTGGATCCAACGAGTGATGCGCGACTCCGTCAGACTTTGGAAATTTTGCGATTCAACGAGTGATACGCGACTCTTTCGGACTTTAAAAATTTTTTGATCTAACGAGTGATGCGCGACTCTTTCGGACTTTAAGAATTTCTCGATCCAACGAGTAATGCGCTAATTCGTCGGATTTTGGAATTTCTTCGATCCAACAAGTGATGCGCGACTTTTTCGGACTCAAATAATTTTTTGATCCAACAAGTGATTCGCGAGTCTTCCGGACTTTGAAAATTTTTTGATCTAACGAGTGATGCACGACTCCGTCAGACTGTGGAAATTTTTCGACCTAACAAGTGATGCCTGACTCTTCCGGAATTTAAAAATTTTTCGATCCAACGAGTGATGCGCGACTTCTTCGGACTTTGAAAATTTTTCGATCCAACGAGTGATGCGCTAATCCGTCGAAATTTGAAAATTTTCCGATCCAACGAGTGATGCGCGACTTCTTCGGACTTTGAAAATTCCTCGATCCAACGAGTGATGCGCGACTCCGTCGGACTTTAAGAATTTTCCGATCCAACGAGTGACGCGCAACTCTGTTAAAATTTGAAAATTTTTTGATCCAACGTGTGATGCGCGACTTCGTCGCACTTTGAAAATTTTTTCGATCCAACGATTGATGTGCGACTCTTTCGGACTTTGAAAATTTTTCGATCCAACGAGTGATGCGCGACTCCGTCGGACTTTAAGAATTTTTCGATCCAACGAGTAATGCGCGAATTCGTCGGATTTTGGAAATTCTTCGATCCAACAAGTGATGGGCGACTCTTTCGGACTCCAAAAATTTTCCGATCCAACGAGTAATGCGCGACTTTGTTGGACTTTGAGAATTTTTCGATCCAACAAGTGATGCGCGACGCTTCCGGACTTCTGAAATTTTCCGATCCAACGAGTAATGCGCGACTTCATCGGACTTTGAAAATTTTCCGATCCAACAAGTGATGCGCGACTTTTTCGGACTTAAATAATTTTTCGATCCAACGAGTGATGCACGACTCCGTCGGACTGTGAAAATTTTCCGATCCAACGAGTGATGTGCGACTCTTCCAGACTTCGAAAATTTTCCGATCCAACAAATGATGCGCGACTGTTTCGGACTTTGATAATTTTTCGATCCAACGAGTGATGCGCGACTCCGTTGAAATTTCAAAATTTTTTGATCCAACGTGTGATGCGCGACTTCGTCGGACTTTGGAAATTCTTTGATCCAACAAGTGAAGCGCGACTCTTCCGGACCTTGAAAATTTCTCGATCCAACGAAAGATGCGCGACTCCGTCGGACTTTAAGAATTTTTCGATCCAACAAGTGATGCGCGACTTCGTCGGACTTTGAAAATTTTTCGATCCAACGAGTGATGCGCGACTCCGTCGGACTTCAAAAATTCTTCAAATAACCGAGTGCTGCGCGACTCCGTCGGACTTTGAAAATTTTTCGATCCAACAAGTGATGCGCGACTCCGTCGGACTGTGAAAATTTTTTGACCCAACGAGTGATGCCTGACTCTTTCGGAATTTGGGAATTTTCCGATCCAACGAGTGATGCGCGACTCCGTCGGACTTCGAATTTTTTTCGATACAACGAGTGATGCGCGACTCCGTCGGAATTTGAGAATTTTCCGATCCAACGAGTGATGCGCGACTTCGTCGGACTTTGAAAATTCCTCGATCCAACGAGTGATGCGCGACTCCGTCGGACTTCAAAAATTCTTCAAATTACCGAGTGATGCGCGACTCCGTCGGACTTTGAAAATTTTTCGATCCAACGAGTGATGCCGCGACTCTTTCTGACTCCGGAAATTCTCCAATCCAACTAGTAATGCGCGACTCTTTCGGACTTTAAGAATTTTTCGATCCAACGAGTGATGCGCGACTCCGTTGAAATTTGAAAATTTTTTGATCCGACGTGTGTTGCGCGACTTCGTCGGACTTTGAAAATTCTTTGATCCAACAAGTGATGCGCGACTCTTTCGGACTCTAAAAATTTTTCGATCAAACGAGTAATGCGCGACTTTGTTGGACTTTGAAAATTTTTCGATCCAACAAGTGATGCGCGACTTTTTCGGACTCAAATAATTTTTTGATCCAACGAGTGATTCGCGAGTCTTCCGGACTTTGAAAATTTTTTGATTTAACGACTGATGCACGACTCCGTCAGACTGTGAAAATTTTCCGATACAACGAGTGATGCGCGACTCTTTCGGACTTTGAAAATTTCTCGATCCAACGAGTGATGCGCGACTCCGTCGGACTTCAAGAATTTTTCGAACTAACGAGTGATGCGCGACTCCGTCGGAATTTGAGAATTTTCCGATCCAACGAGTGATGCGCGAGTTCTTCGGACTTTGGAAATTTTTCGATCCAACAAGTCATGCGCGACTCTTTCAGACTTTGAAGATTCTTCCATCCAACGAGTGATGCGCGACTTTGTCAGACTTTGAAAATTTTCTAATCCAACGAGTGATGCGCGACTCTCTCAAACTTTTAGAATTTTTCGATCCAACGAGTGATGCGCGACTTCGTCGGACTTTGAAATTCTTCCGATCCAACGGGTGATGCGCGACTCCGTCGGACTTTGAAAATTCTCCGATCCAACGAGTGTTGCCGCGACTCTTTCTGAGTCCGAAAATTTTCCGATACAACGAGTGATGCGCGACTCTTTCGAACTTTGAAAATTCCTCGATCCAACGAGTGATGCGCGACTCCGTCGGACTTTAAGAATTTTCCGATCCAACGAGTGATGCGCAACTCTGTTAAAATTTGAAAATTTTTTGATCCAACGTGTGATGCGCGACTTCGTCGCACTTTGAAAATTTTTTCGATCCAACGATTGATGTGCGACTCTTTCGGACTTTGAAAATTTTTCGATCCAACGAGTGATGCGCGACTCCGTCGGACTTTAAGAATTTTTCGATCCAACGAGTAATGCGCGAATTCGTCGGATTTTGGAAATTTTTCGATCCAACAAGTGATGCGCGACTCTTTCGGACTTTGAAAATTTTTCGATCCAACGAGTGATGTGCGACTCTTCCAGACTTCGAAAATTTTCCGATCCAACAAATGATGCGCGACTGTTTCGGACTGTGAAAATTTTTCGACCCAACGAATGATGCGCGACTCTATCGGACTTTGAAAATTTTTCGATCCAACAAGTGATGCGCGACTCTTTCGAAATCCGAAAATTCTTGAACCAACGAGTAATGCCGCGACTCTTTCTGACTCCGAAAATTTCCCGATCCAACGAGTAATGCGTGACTCTTCCGGACTTCGGGAATTTTCCGATCCAACGAGTGATGCGCGACCCCGTCGAAATTTGAAAATTTTTGGATCCAACGAGTGATGCGCGACTCCGTCAGACTTTGGAAATTTTGCGATTCAACGAGTGATACGCGACTCTTTCGGACTTTAAAAATTTTTTGATCTAACGAGTGATGCGCGACTCTTTCGGACTTTAAGAATTTCTCGATCCAACGAGTAATGCGCTAATTCGTCGGATTTTGGAATTTCTTCGATCCAACAAGTGATGCGCGACTTTTTCGGACTCAAATAATTTTTTGATCCAACAAGTGATTCGCGAGTCTTCCGGACTTTGAAAATTTTTTGATCTAACGAGTGATGCACGACTCCGTCAGACTGTGGAAATTTTTCGACCTAACAAGTGATGCCTGACTCTTCCGGAATTTAAAAATTTTTCGATCCAACGAGTGATGCGCGACTTCTTCGGACTTTGAAAATTTTTCGATCCAACGAGTGATGCGCTAATCCGTCGAAATTTGAAAATTTTCCGATCCAACGAGTGATGCGCGACTTCTTCGGACTTTGAAAATTCCTCGATCCAACGAGTGATGCGCGACTCCGTCGGACTTTAAGAATTTTCCGATCCAACGAGTGACGCGCAACTCTGTTAAAATTTGAAAATTTTTTGATCCAACGTGTGATGCGCGACTTCGTCGCACTTTGAAAATTTTTTCGATCCAACGATTGATGTGCGACTCTTTCGGACTTTGAAAATTTTTCGATCCAACGAGTGATGCGCGACTCCGTCGGACTTTAAGAATTTTTCGATCCAACAAGTAATGCGCGAATTCGTCGGATTTTGGAAATTCTTCGATCCAACAAGTGATGGGCGACTCTTTCGGACTCCAAAAATTTTCCGATCCAACGAGTAATGCGCGACTTTGTTGGACTTTGAGAATTTTTCGATCCAACAAGTGATGCGCGACGCTTCCGGACTTCTGAAATTTTCCGATCCAACGAGTAATGCGCGACTTCATCGGACTTTGAAAATTTTCCGATCCAACAAGTGATGCGCGACTTTTTCGGACTTAAATAATTTTTCGATCCAACGAGTGATGCACGACTCCGTCGGACTGTGAAAATTTTCCGATCCAACGAGTGATGTGCGACTCTTCCAGACTTCGAAAATTTTCCGATCCAACAAATGATGCGCGACTGTTTCGGACTTTGATAATTTTTCGATCCAACGAGTGATGCGCGACTCCGTTGAAATTTCAAAATTTTTTGATCCAACGTGTGATGCGCGACTTCGTCGGACTTTGGAAATTCTTTGATCCAACAAGTGAAGCGCGACTCTTCCGGACCTTGAAAATTTCTCGATCCAACGAAAGATGCGCGACTCCGTCGGACTTTAAGAATTTTTCGATCCAACAAGTGATGCGCGACTTCGTCGGACTTTGAAAATTTTTCGATCCAACGAGTGATGCGCGACTCCGTCGGACTTCAAAAATTCTTCAAATAACCGAGTGCTGCGCGACTCCGTCGGACTTTGAAAATTTTTCGATCCAACAAGTGATGCGCGACTCCGTCGGACTGTGAAAATTTTTTGACCCAACGAGTGATGCCTGACTCTTTCGGAATTTGGGAATTTTCCGATCCAACGAGTGATGCGCGACTCCGTCGGACTTCGAATTTTTTTCGATACAACGAGTGATGCGCGACTCCGTCGGAATTTGAGAATTTTCCGATCCAACGAGTGATGCGCGACTTCGTCGGACTTTGAAAATTCCTCGATCCAACGAGTGATGCGCGACTCCGTCGGACTTCAAAAATTCTTCAAATTACCGAGTGATGCGCGACTCCGTCGGACTTTGAAAATTTTTCGATCCAACGAGTGATGCCGCGACTCTTTCTGACTCCGGAAATTCTCCAATCCAACTAGTAATGCGCGACTCTTTCGGACTTTAAGAATTTTTCGATCCAACGAGTGATGCGCGACTCCGTTGAAATTTGAAAATTTTTTGATCCGACGTGTGTTGCGCGACTTCGTCGGACTTTGAAAATTCTTTGATCCAACAAGTGATGCGCGACGCTTCCGGACTTCTGAAATTTTTCGATCCAACGAGTAATGCGCGACTTCGTCGGACTTTGAAAATTTTCCGATCCAACAAGTGATGCGCGACTTTTTCGGACTTAAATAATTTTTCGATCCAACGAGTGATTCGCGACTCCGTCGGACTGTGAAAATTTTTCGATACAACGAGTGATGCGCGACTCTTTCGGACTTTGAAAATTTCCCAATCCAACGAGTGATGCGCGACTCCGTCGGACTTTAAGAATTTTTCGAACCAACGAGTGATGCGCGACTTCGTCGGACTTTGAAAATTCTTTGATCCAACAAGTCATGCGCGACTCTTTCAGACTTCGAAAATTTTCCGATCTAACAAGTGATGCGCAACTTTTTCGGACTTCGAAGATTCTTCCATTCAACGATTGATGCGCGACTTCGTCAGACTTCGAAAATTTTCTAATCCAACGAGTGATGCGCGACTCTCTCAAACTTTTAGAATTTTTCGATCCAACGAGTGATGCGCGACTTCGTCGGACTTTGAAATTCTTCCGATCCAACGGGTGATGCGCGACTCCGTCGGACTTTGGAAATTTTTCGATCCAACAAGTGATGTGTGACTTTTCCGGACTCTGAAAATTCTCCGATCCAACGAGTGATGCCGCGACTCTTTCTGAGTCCGAAAATTTTCCGATACAACGAGTAATGCGCGACTCTTTCGAACTTTGAAAATTCCTCGATCCAACGAGTGATGCGCGACTCCGTCGGACTTTAAGAATTTTCCGATCCAACGAGTGATGTGCAACTCTGTTAAAATTTGAAAATTTTTTGATCCAACGTGTGATGCGCGACTTCGTCGCACTTTGAAAATTTTTTCGATCCAACGATTGATGTGCGACTCTTTCGGACTTTGAAAATTTTTCGATCCAACGAGTGATGCGCGACTCCGTCGGACTTTGAGAATTTTTCGATCCAACGAGTAATGCGCGAATTCGTCGGATTTTGGAAATTTTTCGATCCAACAAGTGATGCGCGACTTTTTCGGACTCAAATAATTTTTTGATCCAACAAGTGATTCGCGAGTCTTCCGGACTCTGAAAATTTTTTGATCTAACGAGTGATGCGGGACTCCGTCAGACTGTGGAAATTTTTCGACCTGAAAAGTGATGCCTGACTCTTCCGGACTTTGAAAATTCCTCGATCCAACGAGTGATGCGCGACTCCGTCGGACTTTAAGAATTTTCCGATCCAACGAGTGACGCGCAACTCTGTTAAAATTTGAAAATTTTTTGATCCAACGTGTGATGCGCGACTTCGTCGCACTTTGAAAATTTTTCGATCCAACGAGTGATGCGCGACTCCGTCGGACTTTAAGAATTTTTCGATCCAACGAGTAATGCGCGAATTCGTCGGATTTTGGCAATTCTTCGATCCAACAAGTGATGGGCGACTCTTTCGGACTCCAAAAATTTTCCGATCCAACGAGTAAAGCGCGACTTTGTTGGACTTTGAGAATTTTTCGATCCAACAAGTGATGCGCGACGCTTCCGGACTTCTGAAATTTTCCGATCCAACGAGTAATGCGCGACTTCATCGGACTTTGAAAATTTTCCGATCCAACAAGTGATGCGCGACTTTTTCGGACTTGAATAATTTTCCGATCCAACGAGTGATGCGCGACTCCGTCGGACTGTGAAAATTTTCTGATCCAACGAGTGATGTGCGACTCTTCCAGACTTCGAAAATTTTCCGATCCAACAAATGATGCGCGACTGTTTCGGACTTTGATAATTTTTTGATCCAACGAGTGATGCGCGACTCCGTTGAAATTTCATAATTTTTTGATCCAACGTGTGATGCGCGACTTCGTCGGACTTTGGCAATTCTTTGATCCAACAAGTAAAGCGCGACTCTTCCGGACCTTGAAAATTTCTCGATTCAACGAAAGATGCGCGACTCCGTCGGACTTTAAGAATTTTTCGATCCAACAAGTGATGTGCGACTTCGTCGGACTTCGAAAATTTTTCGATCCAACGAGTGATGCGCGACTCCGTCGGACTTCAAAAATTCTTCAAATAACCGAGTGCTGCGCGACTCCGTCGGACTGTGAAAATTTTTTGACCCAACAAGTGATGCCTGACTCTTTCGGAATTTGGGAATTTTCCGATCCAACGAGTGATGCGCGACTCCGTCGGACTTCGAAAATTTTTCGATACAACGAGTGATGCGCGACTCCGTCGGAATTTGAGAATTTTCCGATCCAACGAGTGATGCGCGACTTCGTCGGACTTTGAAAATTCCTCGATCCAACGAGTGATGCGCGACTCCGTCGGACTTTAAGAATTTTTCGATTCAACGAGTGATGCGCGACTCCGTTGAAATTTGAAAATTTTTTGATCCAACGTGTGTTGCGCGACTTCGTCGGACTTTGAAAATTCTTTGATCCAACAAGTGATGCGCGACGCTTCCGGACTTCTAGAATTTTTCGATCCAACGAGTAATGCGCGACTTCGTCGGACTTTGAAAATTTTCCGATCCAACAAGTGATGCGCGACTTTTTCGGACTTGAATAATTTTTCGATCCAACGAGTGATGCGCGACTCCGTCGGACTGTGAAAATTTTTCGATACAACGAGTGATGCGCGACTCTTTCGGACTTTGAGAATTTCTCAATCCAACGAGTGATGCGCGACTCCGTCGGACTTCAAGAATTTTTCGAACCAACGAGTGATGCGCGACTCCGTCGGAATTTGAGAATTTTCCGATCCAACGAGTGATGCGCGAGTTCTTCGGACTTTGGAAATTTTTCGATCCAACAAGTCATGCGCGACTCTTTCAGACTTCGAAAATTTTCCGATCTAACAAGTGATGCGCAACTTTTTCGGACTTTGAAGATTCTTCCATCCAACGAGTGATGCGCGACTTCGTCAGACTTCGAAAATTTTCTAATCCAACGAGTGATGCGCGACTCTCTCAAACTTTTAGAATTTTTCGATCCAACGAGTGATGCGCGACTTCGTCGGACTTTGAAATTCTTCCGATCCAACGGGTGATGCGCGACTCCGTCGGACTTTGAAAATTTTTCGATCCAACGAGTGATGTGTGACTTTTCCGGACTCTGAAAATTCTCCGATCCAACGAGTGATGCCGCGACTCTTTCTGAGTCCGAAAATTTTCCGATACAACGGGTAATGCGCGACTCTTTCGAACTTTGAAAATTCCTCGATCCAACGAGTGATGCGCGACTCCGTCGGACTTTAAGAATTTTCCGATCCAACGAGTGATGCGCAACTCTGTTAAAATTTGAAAATTTTTTGATCCAACGTGTGATGCGCGACTTCGTCGCACTTTGAAAATTTTTTCGATCCAACGATTTATGTGCGACTCTTTCGGACTTTGAAAATTTTTCGATCCAACGAGTGATGCGCGACTCCGTCGGACTTTGAGAATTTTTCGATCCAACGAGTAATGCGCGAATTCGTTGGATTTTGGAAATTTTTCGATCCAACAAGTGATGCGCGACGCTTCCGGACTTCTGAAATTTTCCGATCCAACGAGTAATGCGCGACTTCATCGGACTTTGAAAATTTTCCGATCCAACAAGTGATGCGCGACTTTTTCGGACTTAAATAATTTTTCGATCCAACGAGTGATGCGCGACTCCGTCGGACTGTGAAAATTTTCCGATACAACGAGTGATGCGCGACTCTTTCGGACTTTGAAAATTTCTCGATCCAACGAGTGATGCGCGACTCCGTCGGACTTCAAGAATGTTTCGATCCAACGAGTAATGCGCGAATTCGTCGGATTTTGGAAATTCTTTGATCCAACAAGTGATGTGCGACTCTTTCGGACTCTAAAAATTTTTCGATCAAACGAGTAATGCGCGACTTTGTTGGACTTTGAAAATTTTTCGATCCAACAAGTGATGCGCGACTTTTTCGGACTCAAATAATTTTTTGATCCAACGAGTGATTCGCGAGTCTTCCGGACTTTGAAAATTTTTTGATCTAACGACTGATGCACGACTCCGTCAGACTGTGAAAATTTTCCGATACAACGAGTGATGCGCGACTCTTTCGGACTTTGAAAATTTCTCGATCCAACGAGTGATGCGCGACTCCGTCGGACTTCAAGAATTTTTCGAACTAACGAGTGATGCGCGACTCCGTCGGAATTTGAGAATTTTCCGATCCAACGAGTGATGCGCGAGTTCTTCGGACTTTGGAAATTTTTCGATCCAACAAGTCATGCGCGACTCTTTCAGACTTTGAAGATTCTTCCATCCAACGAGTGATGCGCGACTTTGTCAGACTTTGAAAATTTTCTAATCCAACGAGTGATGCGCGACTCTGTCAAACTTTTAGAATTTTTCGATCCAACGAGTGATGCGCGACTTCGTCGGACTTTGAAATTCTTCCGATTCAACGGGTGATGCGCGACTCCGTCGGACTTTAAAAATTTTTCGATCCAACGAGTGATGTGTGACTTTTCCGGACTCTGAAAATTCTCCGATCCAACGAGTGATGCCGCGACTCTCTCTGAGTCCGAAAATTTTCCGATCCAACGAGTGATGCGCGACTTCTTCGGACTTTGAAATCTTTTCGATCCAACGAGTGATGCGCTCATCCGTCGAAATTTGAAAATTTTTCGATTCAACGAGTGATGCGCGACTTCTTCGGACTTTGGAAATTTTTCGATTTTACTAGTAATGCGCGACTCTTTCGAACTTTGAAAATTTTCCGATCTAACGAGTGATGCGCGACTCTTTCGGACTTTGAAAATTGTTCCATTCAACGAGTGATGCGCGACTCCGTCAGACTTCGAAAATTCTCTGATTAAACAAGTGATGCGCGACTCTTTCGGACTTTGAAAATTTTTCGATTCAACGAGTGATGTGCGACTCTTCCAGACTTCGAAAATTTCTCGATCCAACGAGTGATGCGCGACTCCGTCGGACTTCAAGAATGTTTCGATCCAACGAGTAATGCGCGAATTCGTCGGATTTTGGAAATTCTTTGATCCAACAAGTGATGTGCGACTCTTTCGGACTCTAAAAATTTTTCGATCCAACGAGTAATGCGCGAC
Organism: Athalia rosae; assembly: GCF_917208135.1. Classification (NCBI taxonomy): domain Eukaryota; kingdom Metazoa; phylum Arthropoda; class Insecta; order Hymenoptera; family Athaliidae; genus Athalia; species Athalia rosae. Next base: position 11,485,927 of record NC_064029.1, on the reverse strand, counting down.
TTTGTTGGACTTTGAAAATTTTTCGATCCAACAAGTGATGCGCGACTTTTTCGGACTCAAATAATTTTTTGATCCAACGAGTGATTCGCGAGTCTTCCGGACTTTGAAAATTTTTTGATCTAACGACTGATGCACGACTCCGTCAGACTGTGAAAATTTTTCGATACAACGAGTGATGCGCGACTCTTTCGGACTTTGAAAATTTCTCGATCCAACGAGTGATGCCTGACTCCGTCGGACTTTAAGAATTTTTCGAACCAACGAGTGATGCGCGACTCCGTCGGAATTTGAGAATTTTCCGATCCAACGAGTGATGCGCGAGTTCTTCGGACTTTGGAAATTTTTCGATCCAACAAGTCATGCGCGACTCTTTCAGACTTCGAAAATTTTCCGATCTAACAAGTGATGCGCGACTCTCTCGGACTTTGAAGATTCTTCCATCCAACGAGTGATGCGCGACTTTGTCAGACTTTGAAAATTTTCTAATCCAACGAGTGATGCGCGACTCTGTCAAACTTTTAGAATTTTTCGATCCAACGAGTGATGCGCGACTTCGTCGGACTTTGAAATTCTTCCGATTCAACGGGTGATGCGCGACTCCGTCGGACTTTAAAAATTTTTCGATCCAACGAGTGATGTGTGACTTTTTCGGACTCTGAAAATTCTCCGATCCAACGAGTGATGCCGCGACTCTCTCTGAGTCCGAAAATTTTCCGATACAACGAGTAATGCGCGACTCTTCCGAACTTCGAAAATTTCTCGATCCAACGAGTGATGCGCGACTTCGTCGGACTTTAAAATTTTTCCGATCCAACGAGTGATGCGCGACTTCTTCGGACTTTGAAATCTTTTCGATCCAACGAGTGATGCGCTCATCCGTCGAAATTTGAAAATTTTTCGATTCAACGAGTGATGCGCGACTTCTTCGGACTTTGGAAATTTTTCGATCTTACAAGTAATGCGCGACTCTTTCGAACTTTGAAAATTTTCCGATCTAACGAGTGATGCGCGACTCTTTCGGACTTTGAAAATTGTTCCATTCAACGAGTGATGCGCGACTCCGTCAGACTTCGAAAATTCTCTGATTAAACAAGTGATGCGCGACTCTTTCGGACTTTCAAAATTTTTCGATTCAACGAGTGATGTGCGACTCTTCCAGACTTCGAAAATTTTCCGATCCAACAAATGATGCGCGACTGTTTCGGACTTTGATAATTTTTCGATCCAACGAGTGATGCGCGACTCTTTTGGACAAAAATAATTTTTCGATCCAACGAGTGCTGCGCGACTCCGTCGGACTGTGAAAATTTTTCGACCCAACGAGTGATGCGCGACTCTATCGAAATCCGAAAATTCTTGAACCAACGAGTAATGCCGCGACTCTTTCTGACTCCGAAAATTTTCCGATCCAACGAGTAATGCGTGACTCTTCCGGACTTCGGGAATTTTCCGATCCAACGAGTGATGCGCGACCCCGTCGAAATTTGAAAATTTTTAGATCCAACGAGTGATGCGCGACTCCGTCAGACTTTGGAAATTTTGCGATTCAACGAGTGATACGCGACTCTTTCGGACTTTAAAAATTTTTTGATCTAACGAGTGATGCGCGACTCTTTCGGACTTTGAAAATTTTTTGATTCAACGAGTGATGCGCTAATCCGTCGATATTTGAAAATTTTCCGATCTAACGAGTGATGCGCGACTCTTTAGGACTTTGGAAATTTCTCCCATTCAACGAGTGATGCGCGACTCCGTCAGACTTCGAAAATTTTCTGATTCAACGAGTGATGCGCGACTTTCTCGGACTTTCAAAATTTTTCGATCCAACGAGTGATGCGCGACTTTTTCTGACTCTGAAAATTTTCCGATCCAACGAATAATGCGCGACTTCGTCAGACTTTGAAAATTTTGCGATTCAACGAGTGATTCGCGACTCTTTCGGACTTTAGAAATTTCTCGATCCAACGAGTGATGCGCGACTTCGTCGGACTTCAAAAATTTTTCGATACAACGAGTGATGCGCGACTCCGTCGGACTTTAGGAATTTTTCGATCCAACAAGTGATGCGCGACTCCGTCGGAATTTGAGAATTTTCCGATCCAACGAGTGATGCGCGACTTCGTCGGACTTTGAAAATTTCTCGATCCAACGAGTGATGCGCGACTCCGTCGGACTTCAAAAATTCTTCAAATAACCGAGTGATGCGCGGCTCCGTCGGACTTTGAAAATTTTTCAATCCAACGAGTGAAGTGCGACTTTTCCGGACTCTGAAAATTTTTCGATACAACGAGTGATGCCGCGACTTTTTCTGACTCCGGAAATTCTCCAATCCAACTAGTAATGCGCGACTCTTTCGGACTTTAAGAATTTTTCGATCCAACGAGTGATGCGCGACTCCGTTAAAATTTGAAAATTTTTTGATCCAACGTGTGATGCGCGACTTCGTCGGACTTTGAAAATTCTTTGATCCAACAAGTGATCCGCGACGCTCTTGGACTTCTAAAATTTTTCGATCCAACGAGTAATGCGCGACTTCGTCGGACTTTGAAAATTTTCCGATCCAACAAGTGATGCGCGACTTTTTCAGACTTAAATAATTTTTCGATCCAACGAGTGATGCGCGACTCCGTCGGACTGTAAGAATTTTCCGACCCAACGAGTGATGCCTGACTCTTTCGGAATTTGAAAATTTTCCGATCCAACGAGTGATGCGCGACTCCGTCGGACTTCGAAAATCTTTCGATACAACAAGTGATGCGCGACTCTTTCGAAATTTGAAAATTTCTCGATCCAACGAGTGATGCGCGACTCCGTCGGACTTTAGGAATTTTTCGAACCAACGAGTGATGCGCGACTCCTTCGGAATTTGAGAATTTTCCGATCCAACGAGTGATGCGCGAGTTCTTCGGACTCTGGAAATTTTTCGATCCAACAAGTCATGCGCGACTCTTTCAGACTTCGAAAATTTTCCGATCTAACAAGTGATGCGCGACTCTTCCGGACTTTGGAGATTCTTCCATCCAACGAGTGATGCGCGACTTCGTCAGACTCCGAAAATTTTCTAATCCAACGAGTGATGCGCGACTCTCCTTAACTTTTAGAATTTTTCGATCCAACGAGTGATGCGCGACTTCGTCGGACTTTGAAATCTTTTCGATCCAACGAGTGATGCGCTCATCCGTCGAAATTTGAAAATTTTTCGATTCAACGAGTGATGCGCGACTTCTTCGGACTTTGGAAATTTTTCGATCCAACAAGTAATGCGCGACTCTTTCGAACTTTGAAAATTTTCCGATCTAACGAGTGATGCGCGACTCTTTCGGACTTTGAAAATTGTTCCATTCAACGAGTGATGCGCGACTCCGTCAGACTTCGAAAATTCTCTGATTAAACAAGTGATGCGCGACTTTTTCGGACTTAAATGATTTTTCGATCCAACGAGTGATGCGCGACTCCGTCGGACTGTGAAAATTTTCCGATACAACGAGTGATGCGCGACTCTTTCGGACTTTGAAAATTTCTCGATCCAACGAGTGATGCGCGACTCCGTCGGACTTCAAGAATGTTTCGATCCAACGAGTAATGCGCGAATTTGTCGGATTTTGGAAATTCTTTGATCCAACAAGTGATGTGCGACTCTTTCGGACTCTAAAAATTTTTCGATCAAACGAGTAATGCGCGACTTTGTTGGACTTTGAAAATTTTTCGATCCAACAAGTGATGCGCGACTTTTTCGGACTCAAATAATTTTTTGATCCAACGAGTGATTCGCGAGTCTTCCGGACTTTGAAAATTTTTTGATCTAACGACTGATGCACGACTCCGTCAGACTGTGAAAATTTTTCGATACAACGAGTGATGCGCGACTCTTTCGGACTTTGAAAATTTCTCGATCCAACGAGTGATGCGCGACTCCGTCGGACTTTAAGAATTTTTCGAACCAACGAGTGATGCGCGACTCCGTCGGAATTTGAGAATTTTCCGATCCAACGAGTGATGCGCGAGTTCTTCGGACTTTGGAAATTTTTCGATCCAACAAGTCATGCGCGACTCTTTCAGACTTCGAAAATTTTCCGATCTAACAAGTGATGCGCGACTCTCTCGGACTTTGAAGATTCTTCCATTCAACGAGTGATGCGCGACTTTGTCAGACTTTGAAAATTTTCTAATCCAACGAGTGATGCGCGACTCTGTCAAACTTTTAGAATTTTTCGATCCAACGAGTGATGCGCGACTCCGTTAAAATTTGAAAATTTTTTGATCCAACGTGTGATGCGCGACTTCGTCGGACTTTGAAAATTCTTTGATCCAACAAGTGATCCGCGACGCTCTTGGACTTCTAAAATTTTTCGATCCAACGAGTAATGCGCGACTTCGTCGGACTTTGAAAATTTTCCGATCCAACAAGTGATGCGCGACTTTTTCAGACTTAAATAATTTTTCGATCCAACGAGTGATGCGCGACTCCGTCGGACTGTAAAAATTTTCCGACCCAACGAGTGATGCCTGACTCTTTCGGAATTTGAAAATTTTCCGATCCAACGAGTGATGCGCGACTCCGTCGGACTTCGAAAATCTTTCGATACAACAAGTGATGCGCGACTCTTTCGGACTTTGAAAATTTCTCGATCCAACGAGTGATGCGCGACTCCGTCGGACTTTAGGAATTTTTCGAACCAACGAGTGATGCGCGACTCCGTCGGAATTTGAGAATTTTCCGATCCAACGAGTGATGCGCGAGTTCTTTGGACTCTGGAAATTCTTCGATCCAACAAGTCATGCGCGACTCTTTCAGACTTCGAAAATTTTCCGATCTAACAAGTGATGCGCGACTCTTCCGGACTTTGGAGATTCTTCCATCCAACGAGTGATGCGCGACTCCGTCAGACTTCGAAAATTTTCTAATCCAACGAGTGATGCGCGACTCTCCTTAACTTTTAGAATTTTTCGATCCAACGAGTGATGCGCGACTTCGTCGGACTTTGAAATCTTTTCGATCCAACGAGTGATGCGCTCATCCGTCAAAATTTGAAAATTTTTCGATTCAACGAGTGATGCGCGACTTCTTCGGACTTTGGAAATTTTTCGATCCAACAAGTAATGCGCGACTCTTTCAAACTTTGAAAATTTTCCGATCTAACGAGTGATGCGCGACTCTTTCGGACTTTGAAGATTCTTCCATCCAACGAGTGATGCGCGACTTTGTCAGACTTTGAAAATTTTCTAATCCAACGAGTGATGCGCGACTCTGTCAAACTTTTAGAATTTTTCGATCCAACGAGTGATGCGCGACTCCGTTCAAATTTGAAAATTTTTTGATCCAACGTGTGATGCGCGACTTCGTCGGACTTTGAAAATTCTTTGATCCAACAAGTGATCCGCGACGCTCTTGGACTTCTAAAATTTTTCGATCCAACGAGTAATGCGCGACTTCGTCGGACTTTGAAAATTTTCCGATCCAACAAGTGATGCGCGACTTTTTCAGACTTAAATAATTTTTCGATCCAACGAGTGATGCGCGACTCCGTCGGACTGTAAAAATTTTCCGACCCAACGAGTGATGCCTGACTCTTTCGGAATTTGAAAATTTTCCGATCCAACGAGTGATGCGCGACTCCGTCGGACTTCGAAAATCTTTCGATACAACAAGTGATGCGCGACTCTTTCGGACTTTGAAAATTTCTCGATCCAACGAGTGATGCGCGACTCCGTCGGACTTTAGGAATTTTTCGAACCAACGAGTGATGCGCGACTCCGTCGGAATTTGAGAATTTTCCGATCCAACGAGTGATGCGCGAGTTCTTCGGACTCTGGAAATTTTTCGATCCAACAAGTCATGCGCGACTCTTTCAGACTTCGAAAATTTTCCGATCTAACAAGTGATGCGCGACTCTTCCGGACTTTGGAGATTCTTCCATCCAACGAGTGATGCGCGACTCCGTCAGACTTCGAAAATTTTCTAATCCAACGAGTGATGCGCGACTCTCCTTAACTTTTAGAATTTTTCGATCCAACGAGTGATGCGCGACTTCGTCGGACTTTGAAATCTTTTCGATCCAACGAGTGATGCGCTCATCCGTCGAAATTTGAAAATTTTTCGATTCAACGAGTGATGCGCGACTTCTTCGGACTTTGGAAATTTTTCGATCCAACAAGTAATGCGCGACTCTTTCGAACTTTGAAAATTTTCCGATCCAACAAGTGATGCGCGACTTTTTCAGACTTAAATAATTTTTCGATCCAACGAGTGATGCGCGACTCCGTCGGACTGTAAAAATTTTCCGACCCAACGAGTGATGCCTGACTCTTTCGGAATTTGAAAATTTTCCGATCCAACGAGTGATGCGCGACTCCGTCGGACTTCGAAAATCTTTCGATACAACAAGTGATGCGCGACTCTTTCGGACTTTGAAAATTTCTCGATCCAACGAGTGATGCGCGACTCCGTCGGACTTTAGGAATTTTTCGAACCAACGAGTGATGCGCGACTCCGTCGGAATTTGAGAATTTTCCGATCCAACGAGTGATGCGCGAGTTCTTTGGACTCTGGAAATTCTTCGATCCAACAAGTCATGCGCGACTCTTTCAGACTTCGAAAATTTTCCGATCTAACAAGTGATGCGCGACTCTTCCGGACTTTGGAGATTCTTCCATCCAACGAGTGATGCGCGACTCCGTCAGACTTCGAAAATTTTCTAATCCAACGAGTGATGCGCGACTCTCCTTAACTTTTAGAATTTTTCGATCCAACGAGTGATGCGCGACTTCGTCGGACTTTGAAATCTTTTCGATCCAACGAGTGATGCGCTCATCCGTCGAAATTTGAAAATTTTCCGATTCAACGAGTGATGCGCGACTCCGTCAGACTTCGAAAATTCTCTGATTAAACAAGTGATGCGCGACTTTTTCGGACTTAAATGATTTTTCGATCCAACGAGTGATGCGCGACTCCGTCGGACTGTGAAAATTTTCCGATACAACGAGTGATGCGCGACTCTTTCGGACTTTGAAAATTTCTCGATCCAACGAGTGATGCGCGACTCCGTCGGACTTCAAGAATGTTTCGATCCAACGAGTAATGCGCGAATTCGTCGGATTTTGGAAATTCTTTGATCCAACAAGTGATGTGCGACTCTTTCGGACTCTGAAAATTTTTCGATCAAACGAGTAATGCGCGACTTTGTTGGACTTTGAAAATTTTTCGATCCAACAAGTGATGCGCGACTTTTTCGGACTCAAATAATTTTTTGATCCAACGAGTGATTCGCGAGTCTTCCGGACTTTGAAAATTTTTTGATCTAACGACTGATGCACGACTCCGTCAGACTGTGAAAATTTTTCGATACAACGAGTGATGCGCGACTCTTTCGGACTTTGAAAATTTCTCGATCCAACGAGTGATGCGCGACTCCGTCGGACTTTAAGAATTTTTCGAACCAACGAGTGATGCGCGACTCCGTCGGAATTTGAGAATTTTCCGATCCAACGAGTGATGCGCGAGTTCTTCGGACTTTGGAAATTTTTCGATCCAACAAGTCATGCGCGACTCTTTCAGACTTCGAAAATTTTCCGATCTAACAAGTGATGCGCGACTCTCTCGGACTTTGAAGATTCTTCCATCCAACGAGTGATGCGCGACTTTGTCAGACTTTGAAAATTTTCTAATCCAACGAGTGATGCGCGACTCTGTCAAACTTTTAGAATTTTTCGATCCAACGAGTGATGCGCGACTTCGTCGGACTTTGAAATTCTTCCGATTCAACGGGTGATGCGCGACTCCGTCGGACTTTAAAAATTTTTCGATCCAACGAGTGATGTGTGACTTTTCCGGACTCTGAAAATTCTCCGATCCAACGAGTGATGCCGCGACTCTCTCTGAGTCCGAAAATTTTCCGATACAACGAGTCATGCGCGACTCTTTCGAACTTCGAAAATTTCTCGATCCAACGAGTGATGCGCGACTTCGTCGGACTTTAAAATTTTTCCGATCCAACGAGTGATGCGCGACTTCTTCGGACTTTGAAATCTTTTCGATCCAACGAGTGATGCGCTCATCCGTCGAAATTTGAAAATTTTTCGATTCAACGAGTGATGCGCGACTTCTTCGGACTTTGGAAATTTTTCGATCTTACAAGTAATGCGCGACTCTTTCGAACTTTGAAAATTTTCCGATCTAACGAGTGATGCGCGACTCTTTCGGACTTTGAAAATTGTTCCATTCAACGAGTGATGCGCGACTCCGTCAGACTTCGAAAATTCTCTGATTAAACAAGTGATGCGCGACTCTTTCGGACTTTGAAAATTTTTCGATTCAACGAGTGATGTGCGACTTTTCCAGACTTCGAAAATTTCTCGATCCAACGAGTGATGCGCGACTCCGTCGGACTTCAAGAATGTTCCGATCCAACGAGTAATGCGCGAATTCGTCGGATTTTGGAAATTCTTTGATCCAACAAGTGATGTGCGACTCTTTCGGACTCTAAAAATTTTTCGATTCAACGAGTAATGCGCGACTTTGTTGGACTTTGAAAATTTTTCGATCCAACAAGTGATGCGCGACTTTTTCGGACTCAAATAATTTTTTGATCCAACGAGTGATTCGCGAGTCTTCCGGACTTTGAAAATTTTTTGATCTAACGACTGATGCACGACTCCGTCAGACTGTGAAAATTTTTCGATACAACGAGTGATGCGCGACTCTTTCGGACTTTGAAAATTTCTCGATCCAACGAGTGATGCGCGACTCCGTCGGACTTTAAGAATTTTTCGAACCAACGAGTGATGCGCGACTCCGTCGGAATTTGAGAATTTTCCGATCCAACGAGTGATGCGCGAGTTCTTCGAACTTTGGAAATTTTTCGATCCAACAAGTCATGCGCGACTCTTTCAGACTTCGAAAATTTTCCGATCTAACAAGTGATGCGCGACTCTCTCGGACTTTGAAGATTCTTCCATCCAACGAGTGATGCGCGACTTTGTCAGACTTTGAAAATTTTCTAATTCAACGAGTGATGCGCGACTCTGTCAAACTTTTAGAATTTTTTGATCCAACGAGTGATGCGCGACTTCGTCGGACTTTGAAATTCTTCCGATTCAACGGGTGATGCGCGACTCCGTCGGACTTTAAAAATTTTTCGATCCAACGAGTGATGTGTGACTTTTCCGGACTCTGAAAATTCTCCGATCCAACGAGTGATGCCGCGACTCTCTCTGAGTCCGAAAATTTTCCGATACAACGAGTAATGCGCGACTCTTTCGAACTTCGAAAATTTCTCGATCCAACGAGTGATGCGCGACTTCGTCGGACTTTAAAATTTTTCCGATCCAACGAGTGATGCGCGACTTCTTCGGACTTTGAAATCTTTTCGATCCAACGAGTGATGCGCTCATCCGTCGAAATTTGAAAATTTTTCGATTCAACGAGTGATGCGCGACTTCTTCGGACTTTGGAAATTTTTCAATCTCACAAGTAATGCGCGACTCTTTCGAACTTTGAAAATTTTCCGATCTAACGAGTGATGCGCGACTCTTTCGGACTTTGAAAATTGTTCCATTCAACGAGTGATGCGCGACTCCGTCAGACTTCGAAAATTCTCTGATTAAACAAGTGATGCGCGACTCTTTCGGACTTTGAAAATTTTTCGATTCAACGAGTGATGTGCGACTCTTCCAGACTTCGAAAATTTTCCGATCCAACAAATGATGCGCGACTGTTTCGGACTTTGATAATTTTTCGATCCAACGAGTGATGCGCGACTCTTTTGGACAAAAATAATTTTTCGATCCAACGAGTGCTGCGCGACTCCGTCGGACTGTGAAAATTTTTCGACCCAACGAGTGATGCGCGACTCTATCGGACTTTGAAAATTTTTCGATCCAACATGTGATGCGCGACTCTTTCGAAATCCGAAAATTCTTGAACCAACGAGTAATGCCGCGACTCTTTCTGACTCCGAAAATTTCCCGATCCAACGAGTAATGCGTGACTCTTCCGGACTTCGGGAATTTTCCGATCCAACGAGTGATGCGCGACCCCGTCAAAATTTGAAAATTTTTGGATCCAACGAGTGATGCGCGACTCCGTCAGACTTTGAAAATTTTGCGATTCAACGAGTGATACGCGACTCTTTCGGACTTTAAAAATTTTTTGATCTAACGAGTGATGCGCGACTCTTTCGGACTTTGAAAATTTTTCGATTCAACGAGTGATGCGCTAATCCGTCGATATTTGAAAATTTTCCGATCTAACGAGTGATGCGCGACTCTTTAGGACTTTGGAAATTTTTCCCATTCAACGAGTGATGCGCGACTCCGTCAGACTTTGAAAATTTTGCGATTCAACGAGTGATTCGCGACTCTTTCGGACTTTAGAAATTTCTCGATCCAACGAGTGATGCGCGACTTCGTCGGACTTCAAAAATTTTTCGATACAACGAGTGATGCGCGACTCCGTCGGACTTTAGGAATTTTTCGATCCAACAAGTGATGCGCGACTCCGTCGGAATTTGAGAATTTTCCGATCCAACGAGTGATGCGCGACTTCGTCGGACTTTGAAAATTTCTCGATCCAACGAGTGATGCGCGACTCCGTCGGACTTCAAAAATTTTTCGATACAACGAGTGATGCGCGACTCCGTCGGACTTTAGGAATTTTTCGATCCAACAAGTGATGCGCGACTCCGTCGGAATTTGAGAATTTTCCGATCCAACGAGTGATGCGCGACTTCGTCGGACTTTGAAAATTTCTCGATCCAACGAGTGATGCGCGACTCCGTCGGACTTCAAGAATGTTTCGATCCAACGAGTAATGCGCGAATTCGTCGGATTTTGGAAATTCTTTGATCCAACAAGTGATGTGCGACTCTTTCGGACTCTAAAAATTTTTCGATCCAACGAGTAATGCGCGACTTTGTTGGACTTCGAAAATTTTTCGATCCAACAAGTGATGCGCGACTTTTTCGGACTCAAATAATTTTTTGATCCAACGAGTGATTCGCGAGTCTTCCGGACTTTGAAAATTTTTTGATCTAACGACTGATGCACGACTCCGTCAGACTGTGAAAATTTTTCGATACAACGAGTGATGCGCGACTCTTTCGGACTTTGAAAATTTCTCGATCCAACGAGTGATGCGCGACTCCGTCGGACTTTGAGAATTTTCCGATCCAACGAGTGATGCGCGAGTTCTTCGGACTTTGGAAATTTTTCGATCCAACAAGTCATGCGCGACTCTTTCAGACTTCGAAAATTTTCCGATCTAACAAGTGATGCGCGACTCTCTCGGACTTTGAAGATTCTTCCATCCAACGAGTGATGCGCGACTTTGTCAGACTTTGAAAATTTTCTAATCCAACGAGTGATGCGCGACTCTGTCAAACTTTTAGAATTTTTCGATCCAACGAGTGATGCGCGACTTCGTCGGACTTTGAAATTCTTCCGATTCAACGGGTGATGCGCGACTCCGTCGGACTTTAAAAATTTTTCGATCCAACGAGTGATGTGTGACTTTTCCGGACTCTGAAAATTCTCCGATCCAACGAGTGATGCCGCGACTCTCTCTGAGTCCGAAAATTTTCCGATACAACGAGTAATGCGCGACTCTTTCGAACTTCGAAAATTTCTCGATCCAACGAGTGATGCGCGACTTCGTCGGACTTTAAAATTTTTCCGATCCAACGAGTGATGCGCGACTTCTTCGGACTTTGAAATCTTTTCGATCCAACGAGTGATGCGCTCATCCGTCGAAATTTGAAAATTTTTTGATTCAACGAGTGATGCGCGACTTCTTCGGACTTTGGAAATTTTTTGATCTTACAAGTAATGCGCGACTCTTTCGAACTTTGAAAATTTTCCGATCTAACGAGTGATGCGCGACTCTTTCGGACTTTGAAAATTGTTCCATTCAACGAGTGATGCGCGACTCCGTCAGACTTCGAAAATTCTCTGATTAAACAAGTGATGCGCGACTCTTTCGGACTTTGAAAATTTTTCGATTCAACGAGTGATGTGCGACTCTTCCAGACTTCGAAAATTTTCCGATCCAACAAATGATGCGCGACTGTTTCGGACTTTGATAATTTTTCGATCCAACGAGTGATGCGCGACTCTTTTGGACAAAAATAATTTTTCGATCCAACGAGTGCTGCGCGACTCCGTCGGACTGTGAAAATTTTTCGACCCAACGAGTGATGCGCGACTCTATCGGACTTTGAAAATTTTTCGATCCAACATGTGATGCGCGACTCTTTCGAAATCCGAAAATTCTTGAACCAACGAGTAATGCCGCGACTCTTTCTGACTCCGAAAATTTCCCGATCCAACGAGTAATGCGTGACTCTTCCGGACTTCGGGAATTTTCCGATCCAACGAGTGATGCGCGACCCCGTCGAAATTTGAAAATTTTTGGATCCAACGAGTGATGCGCGACTCCGTCAGACTTTGAAAATTTCGCGATTCAACGAGTGATACGCGACTCTTTCGGACTTTAAAAATTTTTTGATCTAACGAGTGATGCGCGACTCTTTCGGACTTTAAAAATTTTTCGATTCAACGAGTGAGGCGCTAATCCGTCGATATTTGAAAATTTTCCGATCTAACGAGTGATGCGCGACTCTTTAGGACTTTGGAAATTTTTCCCATTCAACGAGTGATGCGCGACTCCGTCAGACTTTGAAAATTTTGCGATTCAACGAGTGATTCGCGACTCTTTCGGACTTTAGAAATTTCTCGATCCAACGAGTGATGCGCGACTTCGTCGGACTTCAAAAATTTTTCGATACAACGAGTGATGCGCGACTCCGTCGGACTTTAGGAATTTTTCGATCCAACAATTGATGCGCGACTCCGTCGGAATTTGAGAATTTTCCGATCCAACGAGTGATGCGCGACTTCGTCGGACTTTGAAAATTTCTCGATCCAACGAGTGATGCGCGACTCCGTCGGACTTCAAAAATTTTTCGATACAACGAGTGATGCGCGACTCCGTCGGACTTTAGGAATTTTTCGATCCAACAAGTGATGCGCGACTCCGTCGGAATTTGAGAATTTTCCGATCCAACGAGTGATGCGCGACTTCGTCGGACTTTGAAAATTTCTCGATCCAACGAGTGATGCGCGACTCCGTCGGACTTCAAAAATTCTTCAAATAACCGAGTGATGCGCGGCTCCGTCGGAATTTGAAAATTTTTCAATCCAACGAGTGAAGTGCGACTTTTCCGGACTCTGAAAATTTTTCGATCCAACGAGTGATGCCGCGACTTTTTCTGACTCCGGAAATTCTCCAATCCAACTAGTAATGCGCGACTCTTTCGGACTTTAAGAATTTTTCGATCCAACGAGTGATGCGCGACTCCGTTAAAATTTGAAAATTTTTTGATCCAACGTGTGATGCGCGACTTCGTCGGACTTTGAAAATTCTTTGATCCAACGAGTGATCCGCGACGCTCTTGGACTTCTAAAATTTTTCGATCCAACGAGTAATGCGCGACTTCGTCGGACTTTGAAAATTTTCCGATCCAACAAGTGATGCGCGACTTTTTCAGACTTAAATAATTTTTCGATCCAACGAGTGATGCGCGACTCCGTCGGACTGTAAAAATTTTCCGACCCAACGAGTGATGCCTGACTCTTTCGGAATTTGAAAATTTTCCGATCCAACGAGTGATGCGCGACTCCGTCGGACTTCGAAAATCTTTCGATACAACGAGTGATGCGCGACTCTTTCGGACTTTGAAAATTTCTCGATCCAACGAGTGATGCGCGACTCCGTCGGACTTTAGGAATTTTTCGAACCAACGAGTGATGCGCGACTCCGTCGGAATTTGAGAATTTTCCGATCCAACGAGTGATGCGCGAGTTCTTCGGACTCTGGAAATTTTTCGATCCAACAAGTCATGCGCGACTCTTTCAGACTTCGAAAATCTTCCGATCTAACAAGTGATGCGCGACTCTTTCGGACTTTGGAGATTCTTCCATCCAACGAGTGATGCGCGACTTCGTCAGACTTCGAAAATTTTCTAATCCAACGAGTGATGCGCGACTCTCCTTAACTTTTAGAATTTTTCGATCCAACGAGTGATGCGCGACTTCGTCGGACTTTGAAATCTTTTCGATCCAACGAGTGATGCGCTCATCCGTCGAAATTTGAAAATTTTTCGATTCAACGAGTGATGCGCGACTTCTTCGGACTTTGGAAATTTTTCGATCCAACAAGTAATGCGCGACTCTTTCGAACTTTGAAAATTTTCCGATCTAACGAGTGATGCGCGACTCTTTCGGACTTCGAAAATTGTTCCATTCAACGAGTGATGCGCGACTCCGTCAGACTTCGAAAATTCTCTGATTAAACAAGTGATGCGCGACTCTTTCGGACTTCGAAAATTTTTCGATCCAACGAGTGATGTGCGACTCTTCCAGACTTCGAAAATTTTCCGATCCAACAAATGATGCGCGACTGTTTCGGACTTTGATAATTTTTCGATCCAACGAGTGATGCGCGACTCTTTTGGACAAAAATAATTTTTCGATCCAACGAGTGCTGCGCGACTCCGTCGGACTGTGAAAATTTTTCGACCCAACAAGTGATGCGCGACTCTATCGGACTTTGAAAATTTTTCGATCCAACATGTGATGCGCGACTCTTTCGAAATCCGAAAATTCTTGAACCAACGAGTAATGCCGCGACTCTTTCTGACTCCGAAAATTTCCCGATCCAACGAGTAATGCGTGACTCTTCCGGACTTCGGGAATTTTCCGATCCAACGAGTGATGCGCGACCCCGTCGAAATTTGAAAATTTTTCCATCCAACGAGTGATGCGCGACTCCGTCAGACTTCGTGAATTTTCGGATCCAACGAGTGATGCGCGACTTTCTCGGACTTTCAAAATTTTTCGATCCAACGAGTGATGCGCGACTTTTTCTGACTCTGAAAATTTTCCGATCCAACGAATAATGCGCGACTTCGTCAGACTTTGAAAATTTCGCGATTCAACGAGTGATTCGCGACTCTTTCGGACTTTAGAAATTTCTCGATCCAACGAGTGATGCGCGACTTCGTCGGACTTCAAAAATTTTTCGATACAACGAGTGATGCGCGACTCCGTCGGACTTTAGGAATTTTTCGATCCAACAAGTGATGCGCGACTCCGTCGGAATTTGAGAATTTTCCGATCCAACGAGTGATGCGCGACTTCGTCGGACTTTGAAAATTTCTCGATCCAACGAGTGATGCGCGACTCCGTCGGACTTCAAAAATTCTTCAAATAACCGAGTGATGCGCGGCTCCGTCGGACTTTGATAATTTTTCAATCCAACGAGTGAAGTGCGACTTTTCCGGACTCTGAAAATTTTTCGATCCAACGAGTGATGCCGCGACTTTTTCTGACTCCGGAAATTCTCCAATCCAACTAGTAATGCGCGACTCTTTCGGACTTTAAGAATTTTTCGATCCAACGAGTGATGCGCGACTCCGTTAAAATTTGAAAATTTTTTGATCCAACGTGTGATGCGCGACTTCGTCAGACTTTGAAAATTCTTTGATCCAACAAGTGATCCGCGACGCTCTTGGACTTCTAAAATTTTTCGATCCAACGAGTAATGCGCGACTTCGTCGGACTTTGAAAATTTTCCGATCCAACAAGTGATGCGCGACTTTTTCAGACTTAAATAATTTTTCGATCCAACGAGTGATGCGCGACTCCGTCGGACTGTAAAAATTTTCCGACCCAACGAGTGATGCCTGACTCTTTCGGAATTTGAAAATTTCCCGATCCAACGAGTGATGCGCGACTCCGTCGGACTTCGAAAATCTTTCGATACAACGAGTGATGCGCGACTCTTTCGGACTTTGAAAATTTCTCGATCCAACGAGTGATGCGCGACTCCGTCGGACTTCAGGAATTTTTCGAACCAACGAGTGATGCGCGACTCCGTCGGAATTTGAGAATTTTCCGATCCAACGAGTGATGCGCGAGTTCTTCGGACTCTGGAAATTTTTCGATCCAACAAGTCATGCGCGACTCTTTCAGACTTCGAAAATTTTCCGATCTAACAAGTGATGCGCGACTCTTTCGGACTTTGGAGATTCTTCCATCCAACGAGTGATGCGCGACTTCGTCAGACTTCGAAAATTTTCTAATCCAACGAGTGATGCGCGACTCTCCTTAACTTTTAGAATTTTTCGATCCAACGAGTGATGCGCGACTTCGTCGGACTTTGAAATCTTTTCGATCCAACGAGTGATGCGCTCATCCGTCGAAATTTGAAAATTTTTCGATTCAACGAGTGATGCGCGACTTCTTCGGACTTTGGAAATTTTTCGATCCGACAAGTAATGCGCGACTCTTTCGAACTCTGAAAATTCTCCGATCTAACGAGTGATGCGCGACTCTTTCGGACTTTATAAATTGTTCCATTCAACGAGTGATGCGCGACTCCGTCAGACTTCGAAAATTCTCTGATTAAACAAGTGATGCGCGACTCTTTCGGACTTTGAAAATTTTTCGATCCAACGAGTGATGTGCGACTCTTCCAGACTTCAAAAATTTTCCCATCCAACAAATGATGCGCGACTGTTTCGGACTTTGATAATTTTTCGATCCAACGAGTGATGCGCGACTCTTTTGGACAAAAATAATTTTTCGATCCAACGAGTGCTGCGCGACTCCGTCGGACTGTGAAAATTTTTCGACCCAACAAGTGATGCGCGACTCCATCGGACTTCGAAAATTTTTCGATCCAACATGTGATGCGCGACTCTTTCGAAATCCGAAAATTCTTGAACCAACGAGTAATGCCGCGACTCTTTCTGACTCCGAAAATTTCCCGATCCAACGAGTAATGCGTGACTCTTCCGGACTTCGGGAATTTTCCGATCCAACGAGTGATGCGCGACCCCGTCGAAATTTGAAAATTTTTGGATCCAACGAGTGATGCGCGACTCCGTCAGACTTTGAAAATTTTGCGATTCAACGAGTGATACGCGACTCTTTCGGACTTTAAAAATTTTTTGATCTAACGAGTGATGCGCGACTCTTTCGGACTTTGAAAATTTTTCGATTCAACGAGTGATGCGCTAATCCGTCGATATTTGAAAATTTTCCGATCTAACGAGTGATGCGCGACACTTTAGGACTTTGGAAATTTTTCCCATTCAACGAGTGGTGCGCGACTCCGTCAGACTTCGAAAATTTTCTGATTCAACGAGTGATGCGCGACTTTCTCGGACTTTCAAAATTTTTCGATCCAACGAGTGATGCGCGACTTTTTCTGACTCTGAAAATTTTCCGATCCAACGAATAATGCGCGACTTCGTCAGACTTTGAAAATTTTGCGATTCAACGAGTGATTCGCGACTCTTTCGGACTTTAGAAATTTCTCGATCCAACGAGTGATGCGCGACTTCGTCGGACTTCAAAAATTTTTCGATACAACGAGTGATGCGCGACTCCGTCGGACTTTAGGAATTTTTCGATCCAACAAGTGATGCGCGACTCCGTCGGAATTTGAGAATTTTCCGATCCAACGAGTGATGCGCGACTTCGTCGGAATTTGAGAATTTTCCGATCCAACGAGTGATGCGCGAGTTCTTCGGACTCTGGAAATTTTTCGATCCAACAAGTCATGCGCGACTCTTTCAGAATTCGAAAATTTTCCGATCTAACAAGTGATGCGCGACTCTTTCGGACTTTGGAGATTCTTCCATCCAACGAGTGATGCGCGACTTCGTCAGACTTCGAAAATTTTCTAATCCAACGAGTGATGCGCGACTCTCCTTAACTTTTAGAATTTTTCGATCCAACAAGTAATGCGCGACTCCGTCGGAATTTGAGAATTTTCCGATCCAACGAGTGATGCGCGACTTCGTCGGACTTTGAAAATTTCTCGATCCAACGAGTGATGCGCGACTCCGTCGGACTTCAAAAATTCTTCAAATAACCGAGTGATGCGCGGCTCCGTCGGACTTTGAAAATTTTTCAATCCAACGAGTGAAGTGCGACTTTTCCGGACTCTGAAAATTTTTCGATCCAACGAGTGATGCCGCGACTTTTTCTGACTCCGGAAATTCTCCAATCCAACTAGTAATGCGCGACTCTTTCGGACTTTAAGAATTTTTCGATCCAACGAGTGATGCGCGACTCCGTTAAAATTTGAAAATTTTTTGATCCAACGTGTGATGCGCGACTTCGTCGGACTTTGAAAATTTTCCGATCCAACAAGTGATGCGCGACTTTTTCAGACTTGAATAATTTTTCGATCCAACGAGTGATGCGCGACTCCGTCGGACTGTAAAAATTTTCCGACCCAACGAGTGATGCCTGACTCTTTCGGAATTTGAAAATTTTCCGATCCAACGAGTGATGCGCGACTCCGTCGGACTTCGAAAATCTTTCGATACAACGAGTGATGCGCGACTCTTTCGGACTTTGAAAATTTCTCGATCCAACGAGTGATGCGCGACTCCGTCGGACTTTAGGAATTTTTCGAACCAACGAGTGATGCGCGACTCCGTCGGAATTTGAGAATTTTCCGATCCAACGAGTGATGCGCGAGTTCTTCGGACTCTGGAAATTTTTCGATCCAACAAGTCATGCGCGACTCTTTCAGACTTCGAAAATCTTTCGATCTAACAAGTGATGCGCGACTCTTTCGGACTTTGGAGATTCTTCCATCCAACGAGTGATGCGCGACTTCGTCAGACTTCGAAAATTTTCTAATCCAACTAGTGATGCGCGACTCTCCTTAACTTTTAGAATTTTTCGATCCAACGAGTGATGCGCGACTTCGTCGGACTTTGAAATCTTTTCGATCCAACGAGTGATGCGCTCATCCGTCGAAATTTGAAAATTTTTCGATTCAACGAGTGATGCGCGACTTCTTCGGACTTTGGAAATTTTTCGATCCAACAAGTAATGCGCGACTCTTTCGAACTTTGAAAATTTTCCGATCTAACAAGTGATGCGCGACTCTTTCGGACTTCGAAAATTGTTCCATTCAACGAGTGATGCGCGACTCCGTCAGACTTCGAAAATTCTCTGATCAAACAAGTGATGCGCGACTCTTTCGGACTTTGAAAATTTTTCGATCCAACGAGTGATGTGCGACTCTTCCAGACTTCGAAAATTTTCCGATCCAACAAATGATGCGCGACTGTTTCGGACTTTGATAATTTTTCGATCCAACGAGTGATGCGCGACTCTTTTGGACAAAAATAATTTTTCGATCCAACGAGTGCTGCGCGACTCCGTCGGACTGTGAAAATTTTTCGACCCAACAAGTGATGCGCGACTCTATCGGACTTTGAAAATTTTTCGATCCAACATGTGATGCGCGACTCTTTCGAAATCCGAAAATTCTTGAACCAACGAGTAATGCCGCGACTCTTTCTGACTCCGAAAATTTCCCGATCCAACGAGTAATGCGTGACTCTTCCGGACTTCGGGAATTTTCCGATCCAACGAGTGATGCGCGACCCCGTCGAAATTTGAAAATTTTTCCATCCAACGAGTGATGCGCGACTCCGTCAGACTACGTGAATTTTCGGATCCAACGAGTGATGCGCGACTTTCTCGGACTTTCAAAATTTTTCGATCCAACGAGTGATGCGCGACTTTTTCTGACTCTGAAAATTTTCCGATCCAACGAATAATGCGCGACTTCGTCAGACTTTGAAAATTTCGCGATTCAACGAGTGATTCGCGACTCTTTCGGACTTTAGAAATTTCTCGATCCAACGAGTGATGCGCGACTTCGTCGGACTTCAAAAATTTTTCGATACAACGAGTGATGCGCGACTCCGTCGGACTTTAGGAATTTTTCGATCCAACAAGTGATGCGCGACTCCGTCGGAATTTGAGAATTTTCCGATCCAACGAGTGATGCGCGACTTCGTCGGACTTTGAAAATTTCTCGATCCAACGAGTGATGCGCGACTCCGTCGGACTTCAAAAATTCTTCAAATAACCGAGTGATGCGCGGCTCCGTCGGACTTTGATAATTTTTCAATCCAACGAGTGAAGTGCGACTTTTCCGGACTCTGAAAATTTTTCGATCCAACGAGTGATGCCGCGACTTTTTCTGACTCCGGAAATTCTCCAATCCAACTAGTAATGCGCGACTCTTTCGGACTTTAAGAATTTTTCGATCCAACGAGTGATGCGCGACTCCGTTGAAATTTGAAAATTTTTTGATCCAACGTGTGATGCGCGACTTCGTCGGACTTTGAAAATTCTTTGATCCAACAAGTGATCCGCGACGCTCTTGGACTTCTAAAATTTTTCGATCCAACGAGTAATGCGCGACTTCGTCGGACTTTGAAAATTTTCCGATCCAACAAGTGATGCGCGACTTTTTCAGACTTAAATAATTTTTCGATCCAACGAGTGATGCGCGACTCCGTCGGACTGTAAAAATTTTCCGACCCAACGAGTGATGCCTGACTCTTTCGGAATTTGAAAATTTCCCGATCCAACGAGTGATGCGCGACTCTTTCGGACTTTGAAAATTTCTCGATCCAACGAGTGATGCGCGACTCCGTCGGACTTTAGGAATTTTTCGAACCAACGAGTGATGCGCGACTCCGTCGGAATTTGAGAATTTTCCGATCCAACGAGTGATGCGCGAGTTCTTCGGACTCTGAAAATTTTTCGATCCAACAAGTCATGCGCGACTCTTTCAGACTTCGAAAATTTTCCGATCTAACAAGTGATGCGCGACTCTTTCGGACTTTGGAGATTCTTCCATCCAACGAGTGATGCGCGACTTCGTCAGACTTCGAAAATTTTCTAATCCAACGAGTGATGCGCGACTCTCCTTAACTTTTAGAATTTTTCGATCCAACGAGTGATGCGCGACTTCGTCGGACTTTGAAATCTTTTCGATCCAACGAGTGATGCGCTCATCCGTCGAAATTTGAAAATTTTTCGATTCAACGAGTGATGCGCGACTTCTTCGGACTTTGGAAATTTTTCGATCCGACAAGTAATGCGCGACTCTTTCGAACTTTGAAAATTCTCCGATCTAACGAGTGATGCGCGACTCTTTCGGACTTTATAAATTGTTCCATTCAACGAGTGATGCGCGACTCCGTCAGACTTCGAAAATTCTCTGATTAAACAAGTGATGCGCGACTCTTTCGGACTTTGAAAATTTTTCGATCCAACGAGTGATGTGCGACTCTTCCAGACTTCAAAAATTTTCCGATCCAACAAATGATGCGCGACTGTTTCGGACTTTGATAATTTTTCGATCCAACGAGTGATGCGCGACTCTTTTGGACAAAAATAATTTTTCGATCCAACGAGTGCTGCGCGACTCCGTCGGACTGTGAAAATTTTTCGACCCAACAAGTGATGCGCGACTCTATCGGACTTTGAAAATTTTTCGATCCAACAAGTGATGCGCGACTCTTTCGAAATCCGAAAATTCTTGAACCAACGAGTAATGCCGCGACTCTTTCTGACTCCGAAAATTTCCCGATCCAACGAGTAATGCGTGACTCTTCCGGACTTCGGGAATTTTCCGATCCAACGAGTGATGCGCGACTCCGTCGAAATTTGAAAATTTTTGGATCCAACGAGTGATGCGCGACTTCGTCAGACTTTGAAAATTTTGCGATTCAACGAGTGATACGCGACTCTTTCGGACTTTAAAAATTTTTTGATCTAACGAGTGATGCGCGACTCTTTCGGACTTTGAAAATTTTTCGATTCAACGAGTGATGCGCTAATCCGTCGATATTTGAAAATTTTCCGATCTAACGAGTGATGCGCGACACTTTAGGACTTTGGAAATTTTTCCCATTCAACGAGTGGTGCGCGACTCCGTCAGACTTCGAAAATTTTCTGATTCAACGAGTGATGCGCGACTTTCTCGGACTTTCAAAATTTTTCGATCCAACGAGTGATGCGCGACTTTTTCTGACTCTGAAAATTTTCCGATCCAACGAATAATGCGCGACTTCGTCAGACTTTGAAAATTTTGCGATTCAACGAGTGATTCGCGACTCTTTCGGACTTTAGAAATTTCTCGATCCAACGAGTGATGCGCGACTTCGTCGGACTTCAAAAATTTTTCGATACAACGAGTGATGCGCGACTCCGTCGGACTTTAGGAATTTTTCGATCCAACAAGTGATGCGCGACTCCGTCGGAATTTGAGAATTTTCCGATCCAACGAGTGATGCGCGACTTCGTCGGAATTTGAGAATTTTCCGATCCAACGAGTGATGCGCGAGTTCTTCGGACTCTGGAAATTTTTCGATCCAACAAGTCATGCGCGACTCTTTCAGACTTCGAAAATTTTCCGATCTAACAAGTGATGCGCGACTCTTTCGGACTTTGGAGATTCTTCCATCCAACGAGTGATGCGCGACTTCGTCAGACTTCGAAAATTTTCTAATCCAACGAGTGATGCGCGACTCTCCTTAACTTTTAGAATTTTTCGATCCAACAAGTGATGCGCGACTCCGTCGGAATTTGAGAATTTTCCGATCCAACGAGTGATGCGCGACTTCGTCGGACTTTGAAAATTTCTCGATCCAACGAGTGATGCGCGACTCCGTCGGACTTCAAAAATTCTTCAAATAACCGAGTGATGCGCGGCTCCGTCGGACTTTGAAAATTTTTCAATCCAACGAGTGAAGTGCGACTTTTCCGGACTCTGAAAATTTTTCGATCCAACGAGTGATGCCGCGACTTTTTCTGACTCCGGAAATTCTCCAATCCAACTAGTAATGCGCGACTCTTTCGGACTTTAAGAATTTTTCGATCCAACGAGTGATGCGCGACTCCGTTAAAATTTGAAAATTTTTTGATCCAACGTGTGATGCGCGACTTCGTCGGACTTTGAAAATTCTTTGATTCAACAAGTGATCCGCGACGCTCTTGGACTTCTAAAATTTTTCGATCCAACGAGTAATGCGCGACTTCGTCGGACTTTGAAAATTTTCCGATCCAACAAGTGATGCGCGACTTTTTCAGACTTAAATAATTTTTCGATCCAACGAGTGATGCGCGACTCCGTCGGACTGTAAAAATTTTCCGACCCAACGAGTGATGCCTGACTCTTTCGGAATTTGAAAATTTTCCGATCCAACGAGTGATGCGCGACTCCGTCGGACTTCGAAAATCTTTCGATACAACGAGTGATGCGCGACTCTTTCGGACTTTGAAAATTTCTCGATCCAACGAGTGATGCGCGACTCCGTCGGACTTTAGGAATTTTTCGAACCAACGAGTGATGCGCGACTCCGTCGGAATTTGAGAATTTTCCGATCCAACGAGTGATGCGCGAGTTCTTCGGACTCTGGAAATTTTTCGATCCAACAAGTCATGCGCGACTCTTTCAGACTTCGAAAATCTTTCGATCTAACAAGTGATGCGCGACTCTTTCGGACTTTGGAGATTCTTCCATCCAACGAGTGATGCGCGACTTCGTCAGACTTCGAAAATTTTCTAATCCAACTAGTGATGCGCGACTCTCCTTAACTTTTAGAATTTTTCGATCCAACGAGTGATGCGCGACTTCGTCGGACTTTGAAATCTTTTCGATCCAACGAGTGATGCGCTCATCCGTCGAAATTTGAAAATTTTTCGATTCAACGAGTGATGCGCGACTTCTTCGGACTTTGGAAATTTTTCGATCCAACAAGTAATGCGCGACTCTTTCGAACTTTGAAAATTTTCCGATCTAACGAGTGATGCGCGACTCTTTCGGACTTCGAAAATTGTTCCATTCAACGAGTGATGCGCGACTCCGTCAGACTTCGAAAATTCTCTGATCAAACAAGTGATGCGCGACTCTTTCGGACTTTGAAAATTTTTCGATCCAACGAGTGATGTGCGACTCTTCCAGACTTCGAAAATTTTCCGATCCAACAAATGATGCGCGACTGTTTCGGACTTTGATAATTTTTCGATCCAACGAGTGATGCGCGACTCTTTTGGACAAAAATAATTTTTCGATCCAACGAGTGCTGCGCGACTCCGTCGGACTGTGAAAATTTTTCGACCCAACAAGTGATGCGCGACTCTATCGGACTTTGAAAATTTTTCGATCCAACATGTGATGCGCGACTCTTTCGAAATCCGAAAATTCTTGAACCAACGAGTAATGCCGCGACTCTTTCTGACTCCGAAAATTTCCCGATCCAACGAGTAATGCGTGACTCTTCCGGACTTCGGGAATTTTCCGATCCAACGAGTGATGCGCGACCCCGTCGAAATTTGAAAATTTTTCCATCCAACGAGTGATGCGCGACTCCGTCAGACTTCGTGAATTTTCGGATCCAACGAGTGATGCGCGACTTTCTCGGACTTTCAAAATTTTTCGATCCAACGAGTGATGCGCGACTTTTTCTGACTCTGAAAATTTTCCGATCCAACGAATAATGCGCGACTTCGTCAGACTTTGAAAATTTCGCGATTCAACGAGTGATTCGCGACTCTTTCGGACTTTAGAAATTTCTCGATCCAACGAGTGATGCGCGACTTCGTCGGACTTCAAAAATTTTTCGATACAACGAGTGATGCGCGACTCCGTCGGACTTTAGGAATTTTTCGATCCAACAAGTGATGCGCGACTCCGTCGGAATTTGAGAATTTTCCGATCCAACGAGTGATGCGCGACTTCGTCGGACTTTGAAAATTTCTCGATCCAACGAGTGTTGCGCGACTCCGTCGGACTTCAAAAATTCTTCAAATAACCGAGTGATGCGCGGCTCCGTCGGACTTTGATAATTTTTCAATCCAACGAGTGAAGTGCGACTTTTCCGGACTCTGAAAATTTTTCGATCCAACGAGTGATGCCGCGACTTTTTCTGACTCCGGAAATTCTCCAATCCAACTAGTAATGCGCGACTCTTTCGGACTTTAAGAATTTTTCGATCCAACGAGTGATGCGCGACTCCGTTAAAATTTGAAAATTTTTTGATCCAACGTGTGATGCGCGACTTCGTCGGACTTTGAAAATTCTTTGATCCAACAAGTGATCCGCGACGCTCTTGGACTTCTAAAATTTTTCGATCCAACGAGTAATGCGCGACTTCGTCGGACTTTGAAAATTTTCCGATCCAACAAGTGATGCGCGACTTTTTCAGACTTAAATAATTTTTCGATCCAACGAGTGATGCGCGACTCCGTCGGACTGTAAAAATTTTCCGACCCAACGAGTGATGCCTGACTCTTTCGGAATTTGAAAATTTCCCGATCCAACGAGTGATGCGCGACTCTTTCGGACTTTGAAAATTTCTCGATCCAACGAGTGATGCGCGACTCCGTCGGACTTTAGGAATTTTTCGAACCAACGAGTGATGCGCGACTCCGTCGGAATTTGAGAATTTTCCGATCCAACGAGTGATGCGCGAGTTCTTCGGACTCTGAAAATTTTTCGATCCAACAAGTCATGCGCGACTCTTTCAGACTTCGAAAATTTTCCGATCTAACAAGTGATGCGCGACTCTTTCGGACTTTGGAGATTCTTCCATCCAACGAGTGATGCGCGACTTCGTCAGACTTCGAAAATTTTCTAATCCAACGAGTGATGCGCGACTCTCCTTAACTTTTAGAATTTTTCGATCCAACGAGTGATGCGCGACTTCGTCGGACTTTGAAATCTTTTCGATCCAACGAGTGATGCGCTCATCCGTCGAAATTTGAAAATTTTTCGATTCAACGAGTGATGCGCGACTTCTTCGGACTTTGGAAATTTTTCGATCCGACAAGTAATGCGCGACTCTTTCGAACTTTGAAAATTCTCCGATCTAACGAGTGATGCGCGACTCTTTCGGACTTTATAAATTGTTCCATTCAACGAGTGATGCGCGACTCCGTCAGACTTCGAAAATTCTCTGATTAAACAAGTGATGCGCGACTCTTTCGGACTTTGAAAATTTTTCGATCCAACGAGTGATGTGCGACTCTTCCAGACTTCAAAAATTTTCCGATCCAACAAATGATGCGCGACTGTTTCGGACTTTGATAATTTTTCGATCCAACGAGTGATGCGCGACTCTTTTGGACAAAAATAATTTTTCGATCCAACGAGTGCTGCGCGACTCCGTCGGACTGTGAAAATTTTTCGACCCAACAAGTGATGCGCGACTCTATCGGACTTTGAAAATTTTTCGATCCAACATGTGATGCGCGACTCTTTCGAAATCCGAAAATTCTTGAACCAACGAGTAATGCCGCGACTCTTTCTGACTCCGAAAATTTCCCGATCCAACGAGTAATGCGTGACTCTTCCGGACTTTAGGAATTTTCCGATCCAACGAGTGATGCGCGACTCCGTCGAAATTTGAAAATTTTTGGATCCAACGAGTGATGCGCGACTCCGTCAGACTTTGAAAATTTTGCGATTCAACGAGTGATACGCGACTCTTTCGGACTTTAAAAATTTTTTGATCTAACGAGTGATGCGCGACTCTTTCGGACTTTGAAAATTTTTCGATTCAACGAGTGATGCGCTAATCCGTCGATATTTGAAAATTTTCCGATCTAACGAGTGATGCGCGACACTTTAGGACTTTGGAAATTTTTCCCATTCAACGAGTGGTGCGCGACTCCGTCAGACTTCGAAAATTTTCTGATTCAACGAGTGATGCGCGACTTTCTCGGACTTTCAAAATTTTTCGATCCAACGAGTGATGCGCGACTTTTTCTGACTCTGAAAATTTTCCGATCCAACGAATAATGCGCGACTTCGTCAGACTTTGAAAATTTTGCGATTCAACGAGTGATTCGCGACTCTTTCGGACTTTAGAAATTTCTCGATCCAACGAGTGATGCGCGACTTCGTCGGACTTCAAAAATTTTTCGATACAACGAGTGATGCGCGACTCCGTCGGACTTTAGGAATTTTTCGATCCAACAAGTGATGCGCGACTCCGTCGGAATTTGAGAATTTTCCGATCCAACGAGTGATGCGCGACTTCGTCGGAATTTGAGAATTTTCCGATCCAACGAGTGATGCGCGAGTTCTTCGGACTCTGGAAATTTTTCGATCCAACAAGTCATGCGCGACTCTTTCAGACTTCGAAAATTTTCCGATCTAACAAGTGATGCGCGACTCTTTCGGACTTTGGAGATTCTTCCATCCAACGAGTGATGCGCGACTTCGTCAGACTTCGAAAATTTTCTAATCCAACGAGTGATGCGCGACTCTCCTTAACTTTTAGAATTTTTCGATCCAACAAGTGATGCGCGACTCCGTCGGAATTTGAGAATTTTCCGATCCAACGAGTGATGCGCGACTTCGTCGGACTTTGAAAATTTCTCGATCCAACGAGTGATGCGCGACTCCGTCGGACTTCAAAAATTCTTCAAATAACCGAGTGATGCGCGGCTCCGTCGGACTTTAGGAATTTTTCGAACCAACGAGTGATGCGCGAGTTCTTCGGACTCTGGAAATTTTTCGATCCAACAAGTCATGCGCGACTCTTTCAGACTTCGAAAATCTTCCGATCTAACAAGTGATGCGCGACTCTTTCGGACTTTGGAGATTCTTCCATCCAACGAGTGATGCGCGACTTCGTCAGACTTCGAAAATTTTCTAATCCAACGAGTGATGCGCGACTCTCCTTAACTTTTAGAATTTTTCGATCCAACGAGTGATGCGCGACTTCGTCGGACTTTGAAATCTTTTCGATCCAACGAGTGATGCGCTCATCCGTCGAAATTTGAAAATTTTTCGATTCAACGAGTGATGCGCGACTTCTTCGGACTTTGGAAATTTTTCGATCCAACAAGTAATGCGCGACTCTTTCGAACTTTGAAAATTTTCCGATCTAACGAGTGATGCGCGACTCTTTCGGACTTTGAAAATTGTTCCATTCAACGAGTGATGCGCGACTCCGTCAGACTTCGAAAATTCTCTGATTAAACAAGTGATGCGCGACTCTTTCGGACTTTGAAAATTTTTCGATCCAACGAGTGATGTGCGACTCTTCCAGACTTCGAAAATTTTCCGATCCAACAAATGATGCGCGACTGTTTCGGACTTTGATAATTTTTTGATCCAACGAGTGATGCGCGACTCTTTTGGACAAAAATAATTTTTCGATCCAACGAGTGCTGCGCGACTCCGTCGGACTGTGAAAATTTTCCGACCCAACAAGTGATGCGCGACTCTATCGGACTTTGAAAATTTTTCGATCCAACATGTGATGCGCGACTCTTTCGAAATCCGAAAATTCTTGAACCAACGAGTAATGCCGCGACTCTTTCTGACTCCGAAAATTTCCCGATCCAACGAGTAATGCGTGACTCTTCCGGACTTCGGGAATTTTCCGATCCAACGAGTGATGCGCGACCCCGTCGAAATTTGAAAATTTTTGGATCCAACGAGTGATGCGCGACTCCGTCAGACTTTGAAAATTTTGCGATTCAACGAGTGATACGCGACTCTTTCGGACTTTAAAAATTTTTTGATCTAACGAGT
Organism: Athalia rosae; assembly: GCF_917208135.1. Lineage (NCBI taxonomy): Eukaryota > Metazoa > Arthropoda > Insecta > Hymenoptera > Athaliidae > Athalia > Athalia rosae. The sequence continues at coordinate 11,457,492 of NC_064029.1, read as the reverse complement.
GATGCGCGACTCTTTCGGACTTTGAAAATTTTTCGATTCAACGAGTGATGCGCTAATCCGTCGATATTTGAAGATTTTCCGATCTTACGAGTGATGCGCGACTCTTTAGGACTTTGGAAATTTTTCCCATTCAACGAGTGATGCGCGACTCCGTCAGACTTCGAAAATTTTCTGATTCAACGAGTGATGCGCGACTTTCTCGGACTTTCAAAATTTTTCGATCCAACGAGTGATGCGCGACTTTTTCTGACTCTGAAAATTTTCCGATCCAACGAATAATGCGCGACTTCGTCAGACTTTGAAAATTTTGCGATTCAACGAGTGATTCGCGACTCTTTCGGACTTTAGAAATTTCTCGATCCAACGAGTGATGCGCGACTTCGTCGGACTTCAAAAATTTTTCGATACAACGAGTGATGCGCGACTCCGTCGGACTTTAGGAATTTTTCGATCCAACAAGTGATGCGCGACTCCGTCGGAATTTGAGAATTTTCCGATCCAACGAGTGATGCGCGACTTCGTCGGACTTTGAAAATTTCTCGATCCACCGAGTGATGCGCGACTCCGTCGGACTTCAAAAATTCTTCAAATAACCGAGTGATGCGCGGCTCCGTCGGACTTTGAAAATTTTTCAATCCAACGAGTGAAGTGCGACTTTTCCGGACTCTGAAAATTTTTCGATCCAACGAGTGATGCCGCGACTTTTTCTGACTCCGGAAATTCTCCAATCCAACTAGTAATGCGCGACTCTTTCGGACTTTAAGAATTTCCCGATCCAACGAGTGATGCGCGACTCCGTTAAAATTTGAAAATTTTTTGATCCAACGTGTGATGCGCGACTTCGTCGGACTTTAAAAATTCTTTGATCCAACAAGTGATCCGCGACGCTTCCGGACTTCTAAAATTTTTCGATCCAACGAGTAATGCGCGACTTCGTCGGACTTTGAAAATTTTCCGATCCAACAAGTGATGCGCGACTTTTTCAGACTTAAATAATTTTTCGATCCAACGAGTGATGCGCGACTCCGTCGGACTGTAAAAATTTTCCGACCCAACGAGTGATGCCTGACTCTTTCGGAATTTGGAAATTTTCCGATCCAACGAGTGATGCGCGACTCCGTCGGACTTCGAAAATCTTTCGATACAACGAGTGATGCGCGACTCTTTCGGACTTTGAAAATTTCTCGATCCAACGAGTGATGCGCGACTCCGTCGGAATTTGAGAATTTTCCGATCCAACGAGTGATGCGCGAGTTCTTCGGACTCTGGAAATTTTTCGATCCAACAAGTCATGCGCGACTCTTTCAGACTTCGAAAATTTTCCGATCTAACAAGTGATACGCGCTTCTCTCGGACTTTGGAGATTCTTCCATCCAACGAGTGATGCGCGACTTCGTCAGACTTCGAAAATTTTCTAATCCAACGAGTGATGCGCGACTCTCTTAAACTTTTAGAATTTTTCGATCCAACGAGTGATGCGCGACTTCGTCGGACTTTGAAATTCTTCCGATTCAACGAGTGATGCGCGACTCCGTCGGACTTTGAAAATTTTGCGATTCAACGAGTGATCCGCGACTCTTTCTGACTCCGAAAATCTTCCGATCCAACGAGTACTGCGCGACTCTTTCGGACTTTGAAAATTTCTCGATCCAACGAGTGATGCGCGACTCCGTCGGACTTTGAATATTTTTCGATTCAACGAGTGATGCGCGACTCCGTCAGACTTCGAAAATTATCTGATTCAACGAGTTATGCGCGACTCTCTCGGACTTTAAAAATTTTTCGATTCAACGAGTGATGCGCGACTCTTTCTGATTCTGAAAATTTTCCGATCCAACAAATAATGCGCGACTCTCCCGGACTTCTCAAATCTTTCGATCCAACGAGTGATCCGCGACTCCGTCGGAATTTGAGAATTTCACGATACATCGAGTGATGCGCGACTCTTTCGGACTTTGAAAATTTTTCGATCCAACGAGTGATGCAAAACTCTTTCGGACTTTGGAAATTCTTCGATCCAACAAGTGATGCGCGACTCTTTCGGACTTTGGAAATTTTTCGATCCAACGAGTGATGTGCGACTCTTCCAGACTTCGAAAATTTTCCGATCCAACAAATGATACGCGACTTTTCCGGACTTTGATGATTTTCCGATCCAACAAGTGATGCGCGACTCCGTCGGACTGTGGAAATTTTTCGACCCAAAGAGTAATGCGCGACTCTCTCGGACTTTGAAAATTTTTCCATCCAACGAGTGATGCGCGACTCCGTCAGACTTCGTGAATTTTCGGATCCAACGAGTGATGCGCGACTCTCTCGGACTCTAGAAAATTTTCGATCCTACGAGTGATGCGCGACTCTTTCGGACTTTGGAATTTTTCCGATCCAACGATCGATGCCGCAACTCTTTCGGACTTTGAATATTTCTTGATCCAACGAGTGATGCGCGACTTTTTCGGACTTTGAAATTTTCTCGATTCAACGAGTTATGCGCGTTTCTGTCGGAATGGAGGAATTTCTCGATTCAACGAGTGATGCGCGACTCCGTCGAAATTTGAGAATTTTTCGATCCAACGAGTGATGCGCGACTCCGTCGGACTTTGAGAATTTTTCGATCCAACGAGTAATGCGCGAATTCGTCGGATTTTGGAAATTCTCTGATCCAACAAGTGATGGGCGACTCTTTCGGACTCCAAAAATTTTCCGATCCAACAAGTAATGCGCGACTTTGTTGGACTTTGAAAATTTTCCAATCCAACAAGTGATGCGCGACTTTTTCGGACTCAAATAATTTTTTGATCCAACGAGTGATGCGCGACTCCGTCAGACTTTGAAAATTTCGCGATTCAACGAGTGATACGCGACTCTTTCGGACTTTAAAAATTTTTTGATCTAACGAGTGATGCGCGACTCTTTCGGACTTTGAAAATTTTTCGATTCAACGAGTGATGCGCTAATCCGTCGATATTTGAAAATTTTCCGATCTAACGAGTGATGCCCGACTCTTTAGGACTTTGGAAATTTTTCCCATTCAACGAGTGATGCGCGACTCCGTCAGACTTCGAAAATTTTCTGATTCAACGAGTGATGCGCGACTTTCTCGGACTTTCAAAATTTTTCGATCCAACGAGTGATGCGCGACTTTTTCTGACTCTGAAAATTTTCCGATCTAACGAATAATGCGCGACTTCGTCAGACTTTGAAAATTTTGCGATTCAACGAGTGATTCGCGACTCTTTCGGACTTTAGAAATTTCTCGATCCAACGAGTGATGCGCGACTTCGTCGGACTTCAAAAATTTTTCGATACAACGAGTGATGCGCGACTCCGTCGGACTTTAGGAATTTTTCGATCCAACAAGTGATGCGCGACTCCGTCGGAATTTGAGAATTTTCCGATCCAACGAGTGATGCGCGACTTCGTCGGACTTTGAAAATTTCTCGATCCACCGAGTGATGCGCGACTCCGTCGGACTTCAAAAATTCTTCAAATAACCGAGTGATGCGCGGCTCCGTCGGACTTTGCAAATTTTTCAATCCAACGAGTGAAGTGCGACTTTTCCGGACTCTGAAAATTTTTCGATCCAACGAGTGATGCCGCGACTTTTTCTGACTCCGGAAATTCTCCAATCCAACTAGTAATGCGCGACTCTTTCGGACTTTAAGAATTTTCCGATCCAACGAGTGATGCGCGACTCCGTTAAAATTTGAAAATTTTTTGATCCAACGTGTGATGCGCGACTTCGTCGGACTTTAAGAATTCTTTGATCCAACAAGTGATCCGCGACGCTTCCGGACTTCTAAAATTTTTCGATCCAACGAGTAATGCGCGACTTCGTCGGACTTTGAAAATTTTCCGATCCAACAAGTGATGCGCGACTTTTTCAGACTTAAATAATTTTTCGATCCAACGAGTGATGCGCGACTCCGTCGGACTGTAAAAATTTTCCGACCCAACGAGTGATGCCTGACTCTTTCGGAATTTGGAAATTTTCCGATCCAACGAGTGATGCGCGACTCCGTCGGACTTCGAAAATCTTTCGATACAACGAGTGATGCGCGACTCTTTCGGACTTTGAAAATTTCTCGATCCAACGAGTGATGCGCGACTCCGTCGGAATTTGAGAATTTTCCGATCCAACGAGTGATGCGCGAGTTCTTCGGACTCTGGAAATTTTTCGATCCAACAAGTCATGCGCGACTCTTTCAGACTTCGAAAATTTTCCGATCTAACAAGTGATACGCGCTTCTCTCGGACTTTGGAGATTCTTCCATCCAACGAGTGATGCGCGACTTCGTCAGACTTCGAAAATTTTCTAATCCAACGAGTGATGCGCGACTCTCTTAAACTTTTAGAATTTTTCGATCCAACGAGTGATGCGCGACTTCGTCGGACTTTGAAATTCTTCCGATTCAACGAGTGATGCGCGACTCCGTCGGACTTTGAAAATTTTGCGATTCAACGAGTGATCCGCGACTCTTTCTGACTCCGAAAATCTTCCGATCCAACGAGTACTGCGCGACTCTTTCGGACTTTGAAAATTTCTCGATCCAACGAGTGATGCGCGACTCCGTCGGACTTTGAATATTTTTCGATTCAACGAGTGATGCGCGACTCCGTCAGACTTCGAAAATTATCTGATTCAACGAGTTATGCGCGACTCTCTCGGACTTTAAAAATTTTTCGATCCAACGAGTGATGCGCGACTCTTTCCGATTCTGAAAATTTTCCGATCCAACAAATAATGCGCGACTCTCCTGGACTTCTCAAATCTTTCGATCCAACGAGTGATCCGCGACTCCGTCGGAATTTGAGAATTTTACGATACAACGAGTGATGCGCGACTCTTTCGGACTTTGAAAATTTTTCGATCCAACGAGTGATGCAAAACTCTTTCGGACTTTGGAAATTCTTCGATCCAACAAGTGATGCGCGACTCTTTCGGACTTTGGAAATTTTTCGATCCAACGAGTGATGTGCGACTCTTCCAGACTTCGAAAATTTTCCGATCCAACAAATGATACGCGACTTTTCCGGACTTTGATAATTTTCCGATCCAACAAGTGATGCGCGACTCCGTCGGACTGTGGAAATTTTTCGACCCAAAGAGTAATGCGCGACTCTCTCGGACTTTGAAAATTTTTCCATCCAACGAGTGATGCGCGACTCCGTCAGACTTCGTGAATTTTCGGATCCAACGAGTGATGCGCGACTCTCTCGGACTCTAGAAAATTTTTGATCCTACGAGTGATGCGCGACTCTTTCGGACTTTGGAATTTTTCCGATCCAACGATCGATGCCGCAACTCTTTCGGACTTTGAAGATTTCTTGATCCAACGAGTGATGCGCGACTTTTTCGGACTTTGAAATTTTCTCGATTCAACGAGTTATGCGCGTTTCTGTCGGAATGGAGGAATTTCTCGATTCAACGAGTGATGCGCGACTCCGTCGAAATTTGAGAATTTTTCGATCCAACGAGTGATGCGCGACTCCGTCGGACTTTGAGAATTTTTCGATCCAACGAGTAATGCGCGAATTCGTCGGATTTTGGAAATTCTCTGATCCAACAAGTGATGGGCGACTCTTTCGGACTCCAAAAATTTTCCGATCCAACAAGTAATGCGCGACTTTGTTGGACTTTGAAAATTTTCCAATCCAACAAGTGATGCGCGACTTTTTCGGACTCAAATAATTTTTTGATCCAACGAGTGATTCGCGAATCTTCCGGACTTTGAAAATTTTTTGATCTAACGAGTGATGCACAACTCCGTCAGACTGTGGAAATTTTTTGACCTAACGAGTGATGCCTGACTCTTTCGGAATTTAAAAATTTTTCGATCCAACGAGTGATGCGCGACTTCTTCGGACTTTGAAAATTTTTCGATCCAACGAGTGATGCGCTAATCCGTCGAAATTTGAAAATTTTTTGATTCAACGAGTGATGCGCGACTTCTTCGGACTTTAGTAATTTTTCGATCCAACAAGTAATGCGCGACTCTTTCGAACTTTGAAAATTTTCCGATCTAACGAGTGATGCGCGACTCTTTCGGACTTCGAAAATTGTTCCATTCAACGAGTGATGCGCGACTCCGTCAGACTTCGAAAATTTTCTGATTCAACGAGTGATGCGCGACTTTCTCGGACTTTAGAAATTTTTCGATCCAACGATTGATGCGCGACTTTTTCTGACTCTGAAAATTTTCCGATCTAACGAATAATGCGCGACTCTTTCGGACTTTCAAAATTTCTCGATCCAACGAGTGATGCGCGACTCCGTCGAAATTTGAGAATTCTTCGATCCAACGAGTGATGCGTGACTCTTTCGGACTTTGAAAATTTTTCGATTCAACGAGTGATGCGCGACTCTTTCGGACTTTGGAAATTCTTCGAACCAACAAGTGATGCGCGACTCTTTCGGACTTTGAAAATTTTTCGATCCAACGAGTGATGTGCGACTCTTCCAGACTTCGAAAATTTTCTGATCCAACAAATGATGCGCGACTGTTTCGGACTTTGATAATTTTTTGATCCAACGAGTGATGCGCGACTCTTTTGGACAAAAATAATTTTTCGATCCAACGAGTGCTGCGCGACTCCGTCGGACTGTGAAAATTTTTCGACCCAACGAGTTATGCGCGACTCTTTCGGACTTTGAAAATTTTTCGATCCAACGAGTGATGTGCGACTCTTCCAGACTTCGAAAATTTTCTGATCCAACAAATGATGCGCGACTGTTTCGGACTTTGATAATTTTTTGATCCAACGAGTGATGCGCGACTCTTTTGGACAAAAATAATTTTTCGATCCAACAAGTGATGCGCGACTCTTTCGGGCTTCGAAAATTCTTGAACCATTGAGTAATGCCGCGACTCTTTCTGACTCCGGAAATTTCCCGATCCAACGAGTAATGCGTGACTCTTCCGGACTTTAGGAATTTTCCGATCCAACGAGTGATGCGCGACCCCGTCGAAATTTGAAAATTTTTGGATCCAACGAGTGTTGCGCGACTTCGTCAGACTTTGAAAATTTTGCGATTCAACGAGTGATACGCGCCTCTTTCGGACTTCAAAAATTTTTCGATCTAACGAGTGATGCGCGACTCTTTCGGACTTTGGATTTTTTTCGATTCAACGAGTGATGCGCGACTTCGTCGGACTTTGAAATTCTTCCGATCCAACGGGTGATGCGCGACTCCGTCGGACTTTGAAAATTTTTCGATCCAACGAGTGATGTGTGACTTTTCCGGACTCTGAAAATTCTCCGATCCAACGAGTGATGCCGCGACTCTTTCTGAGTCCGAAAATTTTCCGATACAACGAGTAATGCGCGACTCTTTCGAACTTTGAAAATTCCTCGATCCAACGAGTGATGCGCGACTCCGTCGGACTTTAAGAATTTTCCGATCCAACGAGTGATGCGCAACTCTGTTAAAATTTGAAAATTTTTTGATCCAACGTGTGATGCGCGACTTCGTAGCACTTTGAAAATTTTTTCGATCCAACGATTGATGTGCGACTCTTTCGGACTTTGAAAATTTTTCGATCCAACGAGTGATGCGCGACTCCGTCGGACTTTGAGAATTTTTCGATCCAACGAGTAATGCGCGAATTCGTCGGATTTTGGAAATTTTTCGATCCAACAAGTGATGCGCGACGCTTCCGGACTTCTGAAATTTTCCGATCCAACGAGTAATGCGCGACTCCATCGGACTTTGAAAATTTTCCGATCCAACAAGTGATGCGCGACTTTTTCGGACTTAAATAATTTTTCGATCCAACGAGTGATGCGCGTCTCCGTCGGACTGTGAAAATTTTCCGATACAACGAGTGATGCGCGACTCTTTCGGACTTTGAAAATTTCTCGATCCAACGAGTGATGCGCGACTCCGTCGGACTTTAAGAATGTTTCGATCCAACGAGTAATGCGCGAATTCGTCGGATTTTGGAAATTCTTTGATCCAACAAGTGATGTGCGACTCTTTCGGACTCTAAAAATTTTTCGATCCAACGAGTAATGCGCGACTTTGTTGGACTTTGAAAATTTTTCGATCCAACAAGTGATGCGCGACTTTTTCGGACTCAAATAATTTTTTGATCTAACGACTGATGCACGACTCCGTCAGACTGTGAAAATTTTTCGATACAACGAGTGATGCGCGACTCTTTCGGACTTTGAAAATTTCTCGATCCAACGAGTGATGCGCGACTCCGTCGGACTTTAAGAATTCTTCGAACCAACGAGTGATGCGCGACTCCGTCGGAATTTGAGAATTTTCCGATCCAACGAGTGATGCGCGAGTTCTTCAGACTTTGGAAATTTTTCGATCCAACAAATCATGCGCGACTCTTTCAGACTTCGAAAATTTTCCGATCTAACAAGTCATGCGCGACTCTCTCGGACTTTGAAGATTCTTCCATCCAACGAGTGATGCGCGACTTTGTCAGACTTTGAAAATTTTCTAATCCAACGAGTGATGCGCGACTCTGTCAAACTTTTAGAATTTTTCGATCCAACGAGTGATGCGCGACTTCGTCGGACTTTGAAATTCTTCCGATTCAACGGGTGATGCGCGACTCCGTCGGACTTTAAAAATTTTTCGATCCAACGAGTGATGTGTGACTTTTCCGGACTCTGAAAATTCTCCGATCCAACGAGTGATGCCGCGACTCTCTCTGAGTCCGAAAATTTCCCGATCCAACGAGTAATGCGTGACTCTTCCGGACTTCGGGAATTTTCCGATCCAACGAGTGATGCGCGACCCCGTCGGAATTTGAAAATTTTTGGATCCAACGAGTGATGCGCGACTCCGTCAGACTTTGAAAATTTTGCGATTCAACGAGTGATACGCGACTCTTTCGGACTTTAAAAATTTTTTGATCTAACGAGTGATGCGCGACTCTTTCGGACTTTGAAAATTTTTCGATTCAACGAGTGATGCGCTAATCCGTCGATATTTGAAAATTTTCCGATCTAACGAGTGATGCGCGACTCTTTAGGACTTTGGAAATTTTTCCCATTCAACGAGTGATGCGCGACTCCGTCAGACTTCGAAAATTTTCTGATTCAACGAGTGATGCGCGACTTTCTCGGACTTTCAAAATTTTTCGATCCAACGAGTGATGCGCGACTTTTTCTGACTCTGAAAATTTTCCGATCCAACGAATAATGCGCGACTTCGTCAGACTTTGAAAATTTTGCGATTCAACGAGTGATTCGCGACTCTTTCGGACTTTAGAAATTTCTCGATCCAACGAGTGATGCGCGACTTCGTCGGACTTCAAAAATTTTTCGATACAACGAGTGATGCGCGACTCCGTCGGACTTTAGGAATTTTTCGATCTAACAAGTGATGCGCGACTCCGTCGGAATTTGAGAATTTTCCGATCCAACGAGTGATGCGCGACTTCGTCGGACTTTGAAAATTTCTCGATCCAACGAGTGATGCGCGACTCCGTCGGACTTCAAAAATTCTTCTAATAACCGAGTGATGCGCGGCTCCGTCGGACTTTGAAAATTTTTCAATCCAACGAGTGAAGTGCGACTTTTCCGGACTCTGAAAATTTTTCGATCCAACGAGTGATGCCGCGACTTTTTCTGACTCCGGAAATTCTCCAATCCAACTAGTAATGCGGGACTCTTTCGGACTTTAAGAATTTTTCGATCCAACGAGTGATGCGCGACTCCGTTAAAATTTGAAAATTTTTTGATCCAACGTGTGATGCGCGACTTCGTCGGACTTTGAAAATTCTTTGATCCAACGAGTGATCCGCGACGCTTCCGGACTTCTAAAATTTTTCGATCCAACGAGTAATGCGCGACTTCGTCGGACTTTGAAAATTTTCCGATCCAACAAGTGATGCGCGACTTTTTCAGACTTAAATAATTTTTCGATCCAACGAGTGATGCGCGACTCCGTCGGACTGTAAAAATTTTCCGACCCAACGAGTGATGCCTGACTCTTTCGGAATTTGAAAATTTTCCGATCCAACGAGTGATGCGCGACTCCGTCGGACTTCGAAAATCTTTCGATACAACGAGTGATGCGCGACTCTTTCGGACTTTGAAAATTTCTCGATCCAACGAGTGATGCGCGACTCCGTCGGACTTTAGGAATTTTTCGAACCAACGAGTGATGCGCGACTCCGTCGGAATTTGAGAATTTTCCGATCCAACGAGTGATGCGCGACTCCGTTAAAATTTGAAAATTTTTTGATCCAACGTGTGATGCGCGACTTCGTCGGACTTTGAAAATTCTTTGATCCAACAAGTGATCCGCGACGCTTCCGGACTTCTAAAATTTTTCGATCCAACGAGTAATGCGCGACTTCGTCGGACTTTGAAAATTTTCCGATCCAACAAGTGATGCGCGACTTTTTCAGACTTAAATAATTTTTCGATCCAACGAGTGATGCGCGACTCCGTCGGACTGTAAAAATTTTCCGACCCAACGAGTGATGCCTGACTCTTTCGGAATTTGAAAATTTTCCGATCCAACGAGTGAAGCGCGACTCCGTCGGACTTCGAAAATCTTTCGATACAACGAGTGATGCGCGACTCTTTCGGACTTTGAAAATTTCTCGATCCAACGAGTGATGCGCGACTCCGTCGGACTTTAGGAATTTTTCGAACCAACGAGTGATGCGCGACTCCGTCGGAATTTGAGAATTTTCCGATCCAACGAGTGATGCGCGAGTTCTTCGGACTCTGAAAATTTTTCGATCCAACAAGTCATGCGCGACTCTTTCAGACTTCGAAAATTTTCCGATCTAACAAGTGATGCGCGACTCTCTCGGACTTTGGAGATTCTTCCATCCAACGAGTGATGCGCGACTTCGTCAGACTTCGAAAATTTTCTAATCCAACGAGTGATGCGCGACTCTCTTAAACTTTTAGAATTTTTCGATCCAACGAGTGATGCGCGACTTCGTCGGACTTCGAAATCTTTTCGATCCAACGAGTGATGCGCTCATCCGTCGAAATTTGAAAATTTTTCGATTCAACGAGTGATGCGCGACTTCTTCGGACTTTGGAAATTTTTCGATCCAACAAGTAATGCGCGACTCTTTCGAACTTTGAAAATTTTCCGATCTAACGAGTGATGCGCGACTCTTTCCGACTTTGAAAATTGTTCCATTCAACGAGTGATGCGCGACTCCGTCAGACTTCGAAAATTCTCTGATTAAACAAGTGATGCGCGACTCTTTCGGACTTTGAAAATTTTTCGATCCAACGAGTGATGTGCGACTCTTCCAGACTTCGAAAATTTTCCGATCCAACAAATGATGCGCGACTGTTTCGGACTTTGATAATTTTTCGATCCAACGAGTGATGCGCGACTCTTTTGGACAAAAATAATTTTTTGATCCAACGAGTGCTGCGCGACTCTGTCGGACTGTGAAAATTTTTCGACCCAACGAGTGATGCGCGACTCTATCGGACTTTGAAAATTTTTCGATCCAACATGTGATGCGCGACTCTTTCGAAATCCGAAAATTCTTGAACCAACGAGTAATGCCGCGACTCTTTCTGACTCTGAAAATTTCCCGATCCAACGAGTAATGCGTGACTCTTCCGGACTTCGGGAATTTTCCGATCCAACGAGTGATGCGCGACCCCGTCGAAATTTGAAAATTTTTGGATCCAACGAGTGATGCGCGACTCCGTCAGACTTTGAAAATTTTGCGATTCAACGAGTGATACGCGACTCTTTCGGACTTTAAAAATTTTTTGATCTAACGAGTGATGCGCGACTCTTCCGGACTTTGAAAATTTTTCGATTCAACGAGTGATGCGCTAATCCGTCGATATTTGAAAATTTTCCGATCTAACGAGTGATGCGCGACTCTTTAGGACTTTGGAAATTTTTCCCATTCAACGAGTGATGCGCGACTCCGTCAGACTTCGGAAATTTTCTGATTCAACGAGTGATGCGCGACTTTCTCGGACTTTCAAAATTTTTCGATCCAACGAGTGATGCGCGACTTTTTCTGACTCTGAAAATTTTCCGATCCAACGAATAATGCGCGACTTCGTCAGACTTTGAAAATTTTGCGATTCAACGAGTGATTCGCGACTCTTTCGGACTTTAGAAATTTCTCGATCCAACGAGTGATGCGCGACTTCGTCGGACTTCAAAAATTTTTCGATACAACGAGTGATGCGCGACTCCGTCGGACTTCGAAAATTCTCTGATTAAACAAGTGATGCGCGACTCTTTCGGACTTTGAAAATTTTTCGATCCAACGAGTGATGTGCGACTCTTCCAGACTTCGAAAATTTTCCGATCCAACAAATGATGCGCGACTGTTTCGGACTTCGATAATTTTTCGATCCAACGAGTGATGCGCGACTCTTTTAAAAAAAATAATTTTTCGATCCAACGAGTGCTGCGCGACTCCGTCGGACTGTGAAAATTTTTCGACCCACCGAGTGATGCGCGTCTCTATCGGACTTTGAAAATTTTTCGATCCAACATGTGATGCGCGACTCTTTCGAAATCCGAAAATTCTTGAACCAACGAGTAATGCCGCGACTCTTTCTGACTCCGAAAATTTCCCGATCCAACGAGTAATGCGTGACTCTTCCGGACTTCGGGAATTTTCCGATCCAACGAGTGATGCGCGACCCCGTCGAAATTTGAAAATTTTTGGATCCAACGAGTGATGCGCGACTCCGTCAGACTTTGAAAATTTTGCGATTCAACGAGTGATACGCGACTCTTTCGGACTTTAAAAATTTTTTGATCTAACGAGTGATGCGCGACTCTTTCGGACTTTGAAAATTTTTCGATTCAACGAGTGATGCGCTAATCCGTCGATATTTGAAAATTTTCCGATCTAACGAGTGATGCGCGACTCTTTAGGACTTCGGAAATTTTTCCCATTCAACGAGTGATGCGCGACTCCGTCAGACTTCGAAAATTTTTCGATCCAACAAGTGATGCGCGACTCTTTCGGACTTCGAAAATTCTTGAACCAACGAGTAATGCCGCGACTCTTTCTGACTCCGGAAATTTCCCGATCCAACGAGTAATGCGTGACTCTTCCGGACTTCAGGAATTTTTCGATCCAACGAGTGATGTGCGACTCTTCCAGACTTCGAAAATTTTCCGATCCAACAAATGATGCGCGACTCTTTCGGACTTTGAAAATTTTTCGATTCAACGAGTGATGCGCTAATCCGTCGATATTTGAAAATTTTCCGATCTAACGAGTGATGCGCGACTCTTTAGGACTTTGGAAATTTTTCCCATTCAACGAGTGATGCGCGACTCCGTCAGACTTCGAAAATTTTCTGATTCAACGAGTGATGCGCGACTTTCTCGGACTTTCAAAATTTTTCGATCCAACGAGTGATGCGCGACTTTTTCTGACTCTGAAAATTTTCCGATCCAACGAATAATGCGCGACTTCGTGAGACTTTGAAAATTTTGCGATTCAACGAGTGATTCGCGACTCTTTCGGACTTTAGAAATTTCTCGATCCAACGAGTGATGCGCGACTTCGTCGGACTTCAAAAATTTTTCGATACAACGAGTGATGCGCGACTCCGTCGGACTTCGAAAATTCTCTGATTAAACAAGTGATGCGCGACTCTTTCGGACTTTGAAAATTTTTCGATCCAACGAGTGATGTGCGACTCTTCCAGACTTCGAAAATTTTCCGATCCAACAAATGATGCGCGACTGTTTCGGACTTCGATAATTTTTCGATCCAACGAGTGATGCGCGACTCTTTTAAAAAAAATAATTTTTCGATCCAACGAGTGCTGCGCGACTCCGTCGGACTGTGAAAATTTTTCGACCCACCGAGTGATGCGCGACTCTATCGGACTTTGAAAATTTTTCGATCCAACATGTGATGCGCGACTCTTTCGAAATCCGAAAATTCTTGAACCAACGAGTAATGCCGCGACTCTTTCTGACTCCGAAAATTTCCCGATCCAACGAGTAATGCGTGACTCTTCCGGACTTCGGGAATTTTCCGATCCAACGAGTGATGCGCGACCCCGTCGAAATTTGAAAATTTTTGGATCCAACGAGTGATGCGCGACTCCGTCAGACTTTGAAAATTTTGCGATTCAACGAGTGATACGCGACTCTTTCGGACTTTAAAAATTTTTTGATCTAACGAGTGATGCGCGACTCTTTCGGACTTTGAAAATTTTTCGATTCAACGAGTGATGCGCTAATCCGTCGATATTTGAAAATTTTCCGATCTAACGAGTGATGCGCGACTCTTTAGGACTTCGGAAATTTTTCCCATTCAACGAGTGATGCGCGACTCCGTCAGACTTCGAAAATTTTTCGATCCAACAAGTGATGCGCGACTCTTTCGGACTTCGAAAATTCTTGAACCAACGAGTAATGCCGCGACTCTTTCTGACTCCGGAAATTTCCCGATCCAACGAGTAATGCGTGACTCTTCCGGACTTCAGGAATTTTCCGATCCAACGAGTGATGCGCGACCCCGTCGAAATTTGAAAATTTTTGGATCCAACGAGTGTTGCGCGACTTCGTCAGACTTTGAAAATTTTGCGATTCAACGAGTGATACGCGACTCTTTCGGACTTCAAAAATTTTTTGATCTAACGAGTGATGCGCGACTCTTTCGGACTTTGGAATTTTTTCGATTCAACGAGTGATGCGCGTTTCTGTCGGAACGAAGGAATTTTTCGATCCAACGAGTGATGCGCGACTCCGTCGAAATTTGAGAATTTTTCGATCCAACGGGTGATGCGCGACTCTTTCGGACTTAGATAATTTTTCGATCCAACGAGTGATGCGCGACTTTTTCGGACTTTGATAATTTCTCGATCCAACGAGTGATGTGCGACTCTTTCGGACTCTGAAAATTTTGCGATTCAACGAGTGATCCGCGACTCTTTCTGACTCCGAAAATCTTCCGATCCAACGAGTACTGCGCGACTCTTTCGGACTTTGAAAATTTCTCGATCCAACGAGTGATGCGCGACTCCGTCGGACTTTGAATATTTTTCGATTCAACGAGTGATGCGCGACTCCGTCAGACTTCGAAAATTATCTGATTCAACGAGTTATGCGCGACTCTCTCGGACTTTAAAAATTTTTCGATCCAACGAGTGATGCGCGACTCTTTCTGATTCTGAAAATTTTCCGATCCAACAAATAATGCGCGACTCCCCCGGACTTCTCAAATCTTTCGATCCAACGAGTGATTCGCGACTCCGTCGGAATTTGAGAATTTTACGATACAACGAGTGATGCGCGACTCTTTCGGACTTTGAAAATTTTTCGATCCAACGAGTGATGCAAAACTCTTTCAGACTTCAAGAATTTTTTGATCTAACGAGTGATGCGCGACTCTTTCGGACTTTGGAATTTTTTCGATTCAACGAGTAATGCGCGTTTCTGTCGGAATGAAGAAATTTTTCGATCCAACGAGTGATGCGCGACTCCGTCGAAATTTGAGAATTTTTCGATCCAACGGGTGATGCGCGACTCTTTCGGACTTTGAAAATTTTGCGATTCAACGAGTCATCTGCGACTCTCTCGGACTTCGAAAATTTCTCGATCCAACGAGTGATGCGCGACTCCGTCAGACTTGAAAATTTTTTCGATTCAACGAGTAATGCGCGTTTCTGTCGGAATGAAGAAATTTTCCGATCCAACGTGTGATGCGCGACTTCGTCGCACTTTGAAAATTTTTTCGATCCAACGAGTGATGCGCGTATCCGTCAGACTTCGAAAATTTTCTGATTCAACGAGTGATGCGCGACTTTCTCGGACTTTAGAAATTTTTCGATCCAACGATTGATGCGCGACTTTTTCTGACTCGGAAAATTTTCCGATCCAACGAATAATGCGCGACTCTTTCGGACTTCCAAAATTTCTCGATCCAACGAGTGATGCGCGACTCCGTCGAAATTTGAGAATTCTCCGATCCAACGAGTGATGCGTGACTCTTTCGGACTTTGAAAATTTTTCGATTCAACGAGTGATGCGCGACTCTTTCGGACTTTGGAAATTCTTCGAACCAACAAGTGATGCGCGACTCTTTCGGACTTTGAAAATTTTTCGATCCAACGAGTGATGTGCGACTCTTCCAGACTTCGGATATTTTCTGATCCAACAAATGATGCGCGACTGTTTCGGACTTTGATAATTTTTTGATCCAACGAGTGATGCGCGACTCTTTTGGACAAAAATAATTTTTCGATCCAACGAGTGCTGCGCGACTCCGTCGGACTGTGAAAATTTTTCGACCCGACGAGTGATGCGCGACTTTATCGGACTTTGAAAATTTTTCGATCCAACAAGTGATGCGCGACTCTTTCGGACTTCGAAAATTCTTGAACCAACGAGTAATGCCGCGACTCTTTCTGACTCCGGAAATTTCCCGATCCAACGAGTAATGCGTGACTCTTCCGGACTTTAGGAATTTTCCGATCCAACGAGTGATGCGCGACCCCGTCGGAATTTGAAAATTTTTGGATCCAACGAGTGTTGCGCGACTTCGTCAGACTTTGAAAATTTCGCGATTCAACGAGTGATACGCGACTCTTTCGGACTTCAAAAATTTTTTGATCTAACGAGTGTTGCGCGACTCTTTCGGACTTTGGAATTTTTTCGATTCAACGAGTGATGCGCGTTTCTGTCGCAATGAAGGAATTTTCCGATCCAACGAGTGATGCGCGACTCCGTCGAAATTTGAGAATTTTCCGATCCAACGGGTGATGCGCGACTCTTTCGGACTTTGATAATTTTTCGATCCAACGAGTGATGCGCGACTTTTTCGGACTTTGATAATTTTTCGATCCAACGAGTGATGCGCGACTCTTTCGGACTTTGAAAATTTTGCGATTCAACGAGTGATCCGCGACTCTTTCTGACTCCGAAAATCTTCCAATCCAACGAGTACTGAGCGACTCTTTCGGACTTTGAAAATTTCTCGATCCAACGAGTGATGCGCGACTCCGTCGGACTTTGAAAATTTTTCGATTCAACGAGTGATGCGCGACTCCGTCAGACTTCGAAAATTATCTGATTCAACGAGTGATGCGCGACTCTCTCGGACTTTAAAAATTTTTCGATCCAACGAGTGATGCGCGACTCTTTCTGACTCTGAAAATTTTCCGATCCAACGAATAATGCGCGACTCTTCCGGACTTCCAAAATCTTCCGATCCAACAAGTGATGCGCGACTCCGTCGGAATTTGAGAATTTTACGATACAACGAGTGATGCGCGACTCTTTCGGACTTTGAAAATTTTTCGATCCAACGAGTGATGCAAAACTCTTTCGGACTTTGGAAATTCTTCGATCCAACAAGTGATGCGCGACTCTTTCGGACTTCGGAAATTTTTCGATCCAACGAGTGATGTGCGACTCTTCCAGACTTCGAAAATTTTCCGATCCAAGAAATGATGCGCGACTTTTTCGGACTTTGATAATTTTCCGATCCAACAAGTGATGCGCGACTCCGTCGGACTGTGGAAATTTTTCGACCCAAAGAGTAATGCGCGACTCTCTCGGACTTTGAAAATTTTTCCATCCAACGAGTGATGCGCGACTTCGTCAGACTTCGTGAATTTTCGGATCCAACGAGTGATGCGCGACTCTCTCGGACTTTAGAAAATTTTCGATCCTACGAGTGATGCGCGACTCTTCCGGACTTTGGAATTTTTCCGATCCAACGATCGATGCCGCAACTCTTTCGGACTTTGAAGATTTCTTGATCCAACGAGTGATGCGCGACTTTTTCGGACTTTGAAATTTTTTCGATTCAACGAGTTATGCACGTTTCTGTCGGAATGGAGGAATTTTTCGATTCAACGAGTGATGCGCGACTCCGTCAAAATTTGAGAATTTTTCGATCCAACGAGTGATGCGCGACTCCGTCGGACTTTGAGAATTTTTCGATCCAACGAGTAATGCGCGAATTCGTCGGATTTTGGAAATTCTCTGATCCAACAAGTGATGGGCGACTCTTTTGGACTCCAAAAATTTTCCGATCCAACGAGTAATGCGCGACTTTGTTGGACTTTGAAAATTTTCCAATCCAACAAGTGATGCGCGACTTTTTCGGACTCAAATAATTTTTTGATCCAACAAGTGATTCGCGAGTCTTCCGGACTTTGAAAATTTTTTGATCTAACGAGTGATGCACAACTCCGTCAGACTGTGGAAATTTTTTGACCTAACAAGTGATGCCTGACTCTTTCGGAATCTGAAAATTTTTCGATCTAACGAGTGATGCGCGACTTCTTCGGACTTTGAAAATTTTTCGATCCAACGAGTGATGCGCTAATCCGTCGAAATTTGAAAATTTTTCGATTCAACGAGTGATGCGCGACTTCTTCGGACTTTGGAAATTTTTCGATCCAACAAGTAATGCGCGACTCTTTCGAACTTTGAAAAATTTTCCGATCTAACGAGTGATGCGCGACTCTTTCGGACTTTGAAAATTGTTCCATTCAACGAGTGATGCGCGACTCCGTCAGACTTCGAAAATTTTCTGATTCAACGAGTGATGCGCGACTTTCTCGGACTTTAGAAATTTTTTGATCCAACGATTGATGCGCGACTTTTTCTGACTCTGAAAATTTTCCGATCCAACGAATAATGCGCGACTCTTTCGGACTTCCAAAATTTCTCGATCCAACGAGTGATGCGCGACTCCGTCGAAATTTGAGAATTCTTCGATCCAACGAGTGATGCGTGACTCTTCCGGACTTTAGGAATTTTTCGATCCAACAAGTAATGCGCGACTCTTTCGGACTCTGAAAATTTCTCGATCCAACGAGTGATGTGCGACTTTTCCAGACTTTGAAAATTTTCCGATCCAACGAGTGATGTGCGACTCTTCCAGACTTCGAAAATTTTCTGATCCAACTAATGATGCGCGACTGTTTCGGACTTTGATAATTTTTTGATCCAACGAGTGATGCGCGACTCTTTTGGACAAAAATAATTTTTCGATCCAACGAGTGCTGCGCGACTCCGTCGGACTGTGAAAATTTTTCGACCCAACGAGTGATGCGCGACTTTATCGGACTTTGAAAATTTTTCGATCCAACAAGTGATGCGCGACTCTTTCGGACTTCGAAAATTCTTAAACCAACGAGTAATGCCGCGACTCTTTCTGACTCCGGAAATTTCCCGATCTTACGAGTAATGCGTGACTCTTCCGGACTTTAGGAATTTTTCGATCCAACGAGTGATGCGCGACCCCGTCGAAATTTGAAAATTTTTGGATCCAACGAGTGTTGCGCGACTTCGTCAGACTTTGAAAATTTTGCGATTCAACGAGTGATACGCGACTCTTTCGGACTTCAAAAATTTTTTGATCTAACGAGTGATGCGCGACTCTTTCGGACTTTGGAATTTTTTCGATTCAACGAGTGATGCGCGTTTCTGTCGGAATGAAGGAATTTTTCGATCCAACGAGTGATGCGCGACTCCGCCGAAATTTGAGAATTTTTCGATCCAACGAGTGATGCGCGACTTCTTCGAAATTTGGAAATTTTTCGATCCAACAAGTAATGCGCGACTCTTCCGGACTCTGAAAATTTTCCGATCCAACGTGTGATGCGCGACTTCGTCGCACTTTGAAAATTTTTTCGATCCAACGATTGATGCGCGACTCTTTCGGACTTTGAAAATTTTTCGATCCAACGAGTGATGCGCGACTTCGTCGGACTTAAGGAATTTTTGATCCAACGAGTAATGCGCAAATTCGTCGGATTTTGGAAATTCTTTGATCCAACAAGTGATGGGCGACTCTTTCGGACTCCAAAAATTTTCCGATCCAACGAGTAATGCGCGACTTTGTTGGACTTTGAAAATTTTCCGATCCAACAAGTGATGCGCGACTTTTTCGGACTCAAATAATTTTTTGATCCAACGAGTGATTCGCGAGTCTTCCGGACTTTGAAAATTTTTTGATCTAACGAGTGATGCACAACTCCGTCAGACTGTGGAAATTTTTTGACCTAACAAGTGATGCCTGACTCTTTCGGAATTTAAAAATTTTTCGATCCAACGAGTGATGCGCGACTTCTTCGGACTTTGAAAATTTTTCGATCCAACGAGTGATGCGCTAATCCGTCGAAATTTGAAAATTTTTCGATTCAACGAGTGATGCGCGACTTCTTCGGACTTTGGAAATTTTTCGATCCAACAAGTAATGCGCGACTCTTTCGAACTTTGAAAAATTTTCCGATCTAACGAGTGATGCGCGACTCTTTCGGACTTTGAAAATTGTTCCATTCAACGAGTGATGCGCGACTCCGTCAGACTTCGAAAATTTTCTGATTCAACGAGTGATGCGCGACTTTCTCGGACTTTAGAAATTTTTTGATCCAACGATTGATGCGCGACTTTTTCTGACTCTGAAAATTTTCCGATCCAACGAATAATGCGCGACTCTTTCGGACTTCCAAAATTTCTCGATCCAACGAGTGATGCGCGACTCCGTCGAAATTTGAGAATTCTTCGATCCAACGAGTGATGCGTGACTCTTCCGGACTTTAGGAATTTTTCGATCCAACAAGTAATGCGCGACTCTTTCGGACTCTGAAAATTTCTCGATCCAACGAGTGATGTGCGACTTTTCCAGACTTTGAAAATTTTCCGATCCAACGAGTGATGTGCGACTCTTCCAGACTTCGAAAATTTTCTGATCCAACTAATGATGCGCGACTGTTTCGGACTTTGATAATTTTTTGATCCAACGAGTGATGCGCGACTCTTTTGGACAAAAATAATTTTTCGATCCAACGAGTGCTGCGCGACTCCGTCGGACTGTGAAAATTTTTCGACCCAACGAGTGATGCGCGACTTTATCGGACTTTGAAAATTTTTCGATCCAACAAGTGATGCGCGACTCTTTCGGACTTCGAAAATTCTTAAACCAACGAGTAATGCCGCGACTCTTTCTGACTCCGGAAATTTCCCGATCTTACGAGTAATGCGTGACTCTTCCGGACTTTAGGAATTTTTCGATCCAACGAGTGATGCGCGACCCCGTCGAAATTTGAAAATTTTTGGATCCAACGAGTGTTGCGCGACTTCGTCAGACTTTGAAAATTTTGCGATTCAACGAGTGATACGCGACTCTTTCGGACTTCAAAAATTTTTTGATCTAACGAGTGATGCGCGACTCTTTCGGACTTTGGAATTTTCTCGATTCAACGAGTGATGCGCGTTTCTGTCGGAATGAAGGAATTTTTCGATCCAACGAGTGATGCGCGACTCCGCCGAAATTTGAGAATTTTTCGATCCAACGAGTGATGCGCGACTTCTTCGAAATTTGGAAATTTTTCGATCCAACAAGTAATGCGCGACTCTTCCGGACTCTGAAAATTTTCCGATCCAACGTGTGATGCGCGACTTCGTCGCACTTTGAAAATTTTTTCGATCCAACGATTGATGCGCGACTCTTTCAGACTTTGAAAATTTTTCGATCCAACGAGTGATGCGCGACTTCGTCGGACTTTAGGAATTTTTGATCCAACGAGTAATGCGCAAATTCGTCGGATTTTGGAAATTCTTTGATCCAACAAGTGATGGGCGACTCTTTCGGACTCCAAAAATTTTCCGATCCAACGAGTAATGCGCGACTTTGTTGGACTTTGAAAATTTTCCGATCCAACAAGTGATGCGCGACTTTTTCGGACTCAAATAATTTTTTGATCCAACGAGTGATTCGCGAGTCTTCCGGACTTTGAAAATTTTTTGATCTAACGAGTGATGCACAACTCCGTCAGACTGTGGAAATTTTTTGACCTAACAAGTGATGCCTGACTCTTTCGGAATCTGAAAATTTTTCGATCCAACGAGTGATGCGCGACTTCTTCGGACTTTGAAAATTTTTCGATCCAACGAGTGATGCGCTAATCCGTCGAAATTTGAAAATTTTTCGATTCAACGAGTGATGCGCGACTTCTTCGGACTTTGGAAATTTTTCGATCCAACAAGTAATGCGCGACTCTTTCGAACTTTGAAAAATTTTCCGATCTAACGAGTGATGCGCGACTCTTTCGGACTTTGAAAATTGTTCCATTCAACGAGTGATGCGCGACTCCGTCAGACTTCGAAAATTTTCTGATTCAACGAGTGATGCGCGACTTTCTCGGACTTTAGAAATTTTTTGATCCAACGATTGATGCGCGACTTTTTCTGACTCTGAAAATTTTCCGATCCAACGAATAATGCGCGACTCTTTCGGACTTCCAAAATTTCTCGATCCAACGAGTGATGCGCGACTCCGTCGAAATTTGAGAATTCTTCGATCCAACGAGTGATGCGTGACTCTTCCGGACTTTAGGAATTTTTCGATCCAACAAGTAATGCGCGACTCTTTCGGACTCTGAAAATTTCTCGATCCAACGAGTGATGTGCGACTTTTCCAGACTTTGAAAATTTTCCGATCCGAAGAGTGAAGCGCGACTTTTTCGGACTTTGATAATTTTTCGATCCAACGAGTGATGCGCGACTTTTTCGGACTTTGATAATTTTTCGATCCAACGAGTGATGCGCGACTCTTTCGGACTTTGAAAATTTTGCGATTCAACGAGTGATGCGCGACTTCTTCGGACTTTGAAAATTTTTCGATCCAACGAGTGATGCGCTAATCCGTCGAAATTTGAAAATTTTTCGATTCAACGAGTGATGCGCGACTTCTTCGGACTTTGGAAATTTTTCGATCCAACAAGTAATGCGCGACTCTTTCGAACTTTGAAAAATTTTCCGATCTAACGAGTGATGCGCGACTCTTTCGGACTTTGAAAATTGTTCCATTCAACGAGTGATGCGCGACTCCGTCAGACTTCGAAAATTTTCTGATTCAACGAGTGATGCGCGACTTTCTCGGACTTTAGAAATTTTTTGATCCAACGATTGATGCGCGACTTTTTCTGACTCTGAAAATTTTCCGATCCAACGAATAATGCGCGACTCTTTCGGACTTCCAAAATTTCTCGATCCAACGAGTGATGCGCGACTCCGTCGAAATTTGAGAATTCTTCGATCCAACGAGTGATGCGTGACTCTTCCGGACTTTAGGAATTTTTCGATCCAACAAGTAATGCGCGACTCTTTCGGACTCTGAAAATTTCTCGATCCAACGAGTGATGTGCGACTTTTCCAGACTTTGAAAATTTTCCGATCCGAAGAGTGAAGCGCGACTTTTTCGGACTTTGATAATTTTTCGATCCAACGAGTGATGCGCGACTTTTTCGGACTTTGATAATTTTTCGATCCAACAAGTGATGCGCGACTCTTTCGGACTTTGAAAATTTTGCGATTCAACGAGTGATCCGCGACTCTTTCTGACTCCGAAAATCTTCCGATCCGACGAGTACTGCGCGACCCTTTCGGACTTTGAAAATTTCTCGATCCAACGAGTGATAGGCGACTCCGTCGGACTTTGAAAATTTTTCGATTCAACGAGTGATAAGCGACTCCGTCAGACTTCGAAAATTATCTGATTCAACGAGTGATGCGCGACTCTCTCGGACTTTTAAAATTTTTCGATCCAACGAGTGATGCGCGACTCTTTCTGACTCTGAAAATTTTCTGATCCAACGAATAATGCGCGACTCTCTCGGACTTTAAAAATTTTTCGATCCAACGAGTGATGCGCGACTCTTTCTGACTCTGAAAATTTTCCGATCCAACGAATAATGCGCGACTCTTCCGGACTTCCAAAATCTTTCGATCCAACGAGTGATGCGCGACTCCGTCGGAATTTGAGAATTTTACGATACAACGAGTGATGCGCGACTCTTTCGGACTTTGAAAATTTTTCGATTCAACGAGTGATGCAAAACTCTTTCGGACTTTGGAAATTCTTCGATCCAACAAGTGATGCGCGACTCTTCCAGACTTTGGAAATTTTTCGATCCAACGAGTGATGTGCGACTCTTCCAGACTTCGAAAATTTTCCGATCCAACAAGTGATGCGCGACTCTTTCGGACTTTGGAAATTTTTCGATCCAACGAGTGATGTGCGACTCTTCCAGACTTCGAAAATTTTCCGATCCAACAAGTGATGCGCGACTCCGTCGGACTGTGGAAATTTTTCGACCCAAAGAGTAATGCGCGACTCTCTCGGACTTTGAAAATTTTTTCATCCAACGAGTGATGCGCGACTCCGTCAGACTTCGTGAATTTTCGGATCCAACGAGTGATGCGCGACTCTCTCGGACTTTAGAAAATTTTCGATCCTACGAGTGATGCGCGACTCTTCTGGACTTTGGAATTTTTCCGATCCAACGATCGATGCCGCAACTCTTTCGGACTTTGAAGATTTTTTGATCCAACGAGTGATGCGCGACTTTTTCGGACTTTGAAATTTTTCGATTCAACGAGTTATGCGCGTTTCTGTCGGGATGGAGGAATTTTTCGATTCAACGAGTGATGCGTGACTCCGTCGAAATTTGAGAATTTTTCGATCCAACGAGTGATGCGCGACTCCGTCGGACTTTGAGAATTTTTCGATCCAACGAGTAATGCGCGAATTCGTCGGATTTTGGAAATTCTCTGATCCAACAAGTGTTGGGCGACTCTTTCGGACTCCAAAAATTTTCCGATCCAACGAGTAATGCGCGACTTTGTTGGACTTTGAAAATTTTCCAATCCAACAAGTGATGCGCGACTTTTTCGGACTCAAATAATTTTTTGATCCAACGAGTGATTCGCGAGTCTTCCGGACTTTGAAAATTTTTTTTATCTAACGAGTAATGCACAACTCCGTCAGACTGTGGAAATTTTTTGACCTAACGAGTGATGCCTGACTCTTTCGGAATTTGAAAATTTTTCGATCCAACGAGTGATGCGCGACTTCTTCGGACTTTGAAAATTTTTCGATCCAACGAGTGATGCGCTAATCCGTCGAAATTTGAAAATTTTTCGATTCAACGAGTGATGCGCGACTTCTTCGGACTTTGGAAATTTTCCAATCCAACAAGTAATGCGCGACTCTTTCGAACTTTGAAAATTTTCCGATCTAACGAGTGATGCGCGACTCTTTCGGACTTTGAAAATTGTTCCATTCAACGAGTGATGCGCGACTCCGTCAGAGTTCGAAAATTTTCTGATTCAACGAGTGATGCGCGACTTTTTCGGACTTTAGAAATTTTTCGATCCAACGATTGATGCGCGACTTTTTCTGACTCTGAAAATTTTCCGATCCAACGAATAATGCGCGACTCTTTCGGACTTCCAAAATTTTCCGATCCAACGAGTAATGCGCGACTCCGTCGAAATTTGAGAATTCTTCGATCCAACAAGTGATGCGCGTCTCTTTCGGACTTTGAAAATTTTTCGATCCAACGAGTGATGTGCGACTCTTCCAGACTTCGAAAATTTTCTGATCCAACAAATGATGCGCGACTGTTTCGGACTTTGATAATTTTGCGATCCAACGAGTGATGCGCGACTCTTTTGGACAAAAATAATTTTTCGATCCAACGAGTGCTGCGCGACTCCGTCGGACTGTGAAAATTTTTCGACCCAACGAGTGATGCGCGACTTTATCGGACTTTGAAAATTTTTCGATCCAACAAGTGATGCGCGACTCTTTCGGACTTCGAAAATTCTTGAACCAACGAGTAATGCCGCGACTCTTTCTGACTCCGGAAATTTTCCGATCCAACGAGTAATGCGTGACTCTTCCGGACTTTGGGAATTTTCCGATCCAACGAGTGATGCGCGACTCCGTCGAAATTTGAAAATTTTTGGATCCAACGAGTGTTGCGCGACTTCGTCAGACTTTGAAAATTTTGCGATTCAACGAGTGATACGCGACTCTTTCGGACTTCAAAAATTTTTTGATCTAACGAGTGATGCGCGACTCTTTCGGACTTTGAAATTTTTTCGATTCAACGAGTGATGCGCGTTTCTGTCGGAATGAAGGAATTTTTCGATCCAACGAGTGATGCGCGACTCCGTCGAAATTTGAGAATTTTTTGATCCAACGGGTGATGCGCGACTCTTTCAGACTTTGAAAATTTTGCGATCCAACGAGTCATCCGCGACTCTCTCGGACTTCGAAAATTTCTCGATCCAACGAGTGATGCGCGACTTCGTCGGACTTTAAAATTTTTCCGATCCAACGAGTGATGCGCGACTTCTTCGAAATTTGGAAATTTTTCGATCCAACAAGTAATGCGCGACTCTTCCGGACTCTGAAAATTTTCCGATCCAACGAGTGATGTGCGACTTTTCCAGACTTTGAAAATTTTCCGATCCAACGAGTGAAGCGCGACTTTTTCGGACTTTGTTAATTTTTCGATCTAACGAGTGATGCGCGACTTTTTCGGACTTTGAAAATTTTGCGATTCAACGAGTGATCCGCGCTCTTTTCTGACTCCGAAAATTTTCCGATCCAACGAGTGATGCGCGACTCTTTCGGACTTTGAAAATTTCTCGATCCAACGAGTGATGCGCGACTCCGTCGGACTTTGAAAATTTTTCGATTCAACGAGTGATGCGTGACTCCGTCAGACTTCGAAAATTATCTGATTCAACGAGTGATGCGCGACTCTCTCGGACTTGAAAATTTTTTCGATCCAACGAGTGATGCGCGACTCTTTCTGACTCTGAAAATTTTCCGATCCAACGAATAATGCGCGACTCTTCCGGACTTCCAAAATCTTTCGATTCAACGAGTGATGCGCGACTCCGTCGGAATTTGAGAATTTTTCGATCCAACGAGTGATTTAAAACTCTTTCGGACTTTGGAAATTCTTCGATCCAACAAGTGATGCGCGACTCTCTCGAACTTTGAAAATTTTTCGATCCAACGAGTGATGCGCAAATTCGTCGAATTTTGGGAATTTTTCGATCTAACGAAAGATGCGCGACTCTCTCGTATTTGAAAAATTTTTTGATCCAACAAGTGATGCGCGACTTCGTCGGACTTTGAAATTCTTCCGATTCAACGGGTGATGCGCGATTCCGTCGGACTTCGGAAATTTTTCGATTCAACAAGTGATGCGCGACTCCGTCGGACTCCAAAAATTTATCGATGCAACAAGTGATGCGCGACTCTTCCGGACTTCGAAAATTTTCCGATCCAACGAGTGATGCCGCGACTCTTTCTGATCCTGAAAATTTTTCGATCCAACGAGTGATGCGCAACTCTCTCCGACTTTGAAAATTTTCTGATCCAACGAGTTATGCGCGACTCCGTCGAAATTTGAGAATTTTTCGATCGAACGAGTGATGCGCGACTCCGTCGGACTTCAAAAGTTTATCGATGCAACAAGTGATGCGCGACTCTTCCGGACTTTGAAAATTTTTCGATCCAACGAGTGATGCGCAAATTTGTCGAATTTTGGAAATTTTTCGATCAAACGAAAGATGCGCGACTCTTTCGTATTTGAAAAATTTTTTGATCCAACAAGTGATGCGCGACTTCGTCGGACTTTGAAATTCTTCCGATTCAACGGGTGATGCGCGATTCCGTCGGACTTCGAAAATTTTTCGATTCAACAAGTGATGCGCGACTCCGTCGGACTTCAAAAATTTATCGATGCAACAAGTGATGCGCGACTCTTCCGGACTTTGAAAATTTTTTGATCCAACGAGTGATGCGCAAATTTGTCGAATTTCAAAAATTTTTTGATCCAACGAAAGATGCGCGACTCTCTCGTATTTGAAAAATTTTTTGATCCAACAAGTGATGCGCGACTTCGTCGGACTTTGGAAATTTTTCGATCCAACGAGTGATGCGCTAATCCGTCGGAATTTGAAAATTTTTCGATCCAACGAGTGATGCGCGACTTCTTCGGACTTTGGAAATTTTTCGATCCAACAAGTAATGCGCGACTCTTTCGGACTTCATAAATTTTCCGATCTAACAAGTGATGCGCGACTCTTTCGGACTTTGAAAATTTTTCCATTTAACGAGTGATGCGCGACTCCGTCAGACTTCGAAAATTTTCTGATTCAACGAGTGATGCGCGACTCACTCGGACTCTAAAAATTTTCCGATCCAACGAATAATGCGCGACTCTTTCGGACTTCTAAAATTTCTCGATCCAACGAGTGATGCGCGACTCCGTCGAAATTTGAGAATTTTTCGATATAACGAGTGATGCGCGACTCTTTCGGACTTTGAAAATTTTCGATCCAACGAGTGATGCGCGGCTCTTTCTGACTCTGAAAATTTTCCGATCCAACGAATAATGCGCGACTCTTTCGGACTTCCAAAATTCCTAGATCCAACGAGAGATGCGCGACTCCGTCAAAATTTGAGAATTTTTCGATCCAACGAGTGATGCGCGACTCTTTCAGACTTCGAAAATTTTTCGATCCAACGAGTGATGCGCGACTTTTTCGGATCTGGAAATTCTTCAATCCAACAAGTAATGCGCGACTCTTTCAGACTTCGAAAATTTTTCGGTCCAACGAGTGATGTGCGACTCTTCCAGACTTCGAAAATTTACCGATCCAACAAATAATGCGCGACTGTTTCGGACTTTGATAATTTTTCGATCCAACGAGTGATGCGCGACTCTTTCGGACTGAGATAATTTTTCGATTTAACGAGTGATGCGCGACTCCGTCGGACTGTGAAAATTTTTCGACCCAACGAGTGATGCCTGACTCATTCGGAATTTGAAAATTTTCTGATCCAACAAATAATGCGCGACTGTTTCGGACTTTGATAATTTTTCGATCCAACGAGTGATGCGCGACTCTTTCGGACTGAGATAATTTTTCGATTTAACAAGTGATGCGCGACTCCGTCGGACTGTGAAAATTTTTCGACCCAAAGAGTAATGCGCGACTCTCTCGGACTTTGAAAATTTTTCCATCCAACGAGTGATGCGCGACTCCGTCAGACTTCGTAAATTTTCTGATTCAACGAGTGATGCGCGACTCTATCGGACTTTAAAAATTATTCGATCCTACGAGTGATGCGCGACTCTTCCGGACTAAAATAATTCTTCGATCCAACAAGTGATGCGCGACTCTTCCAGACTTCCAAAATCTTTCGATCCAACGAGTAATGCGCGGATCTTTCGGACTTTGAAAATTTTTCGATTCAACGAGTGATGCGCAACTCTTTCGGACTTTGGAAATTCTTCGATCCAACAAGTGATGCGCGACTCTTTCGGACTCTGATAATTTTTCGATCCAACGGGTGATGCGCGACTTCGTCAGACTTTGAAAATTTTGCGATTCAACGAGTGATTCGCGACTCTTTCGGACTTTAGAAATTTTCCGATCCAACGAGTGATGCGCGACTTCGTCGGACTTTGAAATTTTTTCGATTCAACGGGTGATGCGCGACTCCGTCGGACTTGGAAATTTTTTCGATCCAACGAATGATGTGCGACTTTTCTGGACTCTGAAAATTTTTCGATCCAACGAGTGATGCCGCGACTCTTTCTGACTCCGAAAATTTTCCGATCCAACGAGTGATGCGCGACTTTTTCGGACTTTGAAATTTTTTCGATTCAACGAGTAATGCGCGTTTCTGTCGGAATGGAGAAATTTTTCCGATTCAACGAGTGATGCGCGACTCCGTCGAAATTTGAAAATTTTTGGATCCAACGAGTGATGCGCGACTTCGTCAGACTTTGAAAATTTTGCGATTGTACGATCGATTCGCGACGCTTTCGGACTTCAAAAATTTTTCGATCCAACGAGTGATGCGCTACTCTTTCGGACTTTGAAATTTTTTCGATTCAACGAGTGATGCGCGACTTTTTCGGACTTTGAAATTTTTTCGATTCAACGAGTGATGCGCGTTTCTGTCGGAATTTGAGAATTTTCCGATCCAACGAGTGATGCGCGACTTCTTCGGACTTTGGAAATTTTTCGATCCAACAAGTAATGCGCGACTCTTTCGGACTCTGAAAATTTTTCGATCCAACGAGTGATGTGCGACTTTTCCAGACTTTGAAAATTTCCCGATCCAAAGAGTGATGCGCGACTCTCTCGGACTTTAAAAGATTCTCGATCCAACGAGTGATGCGCGACTCTTTCGGACTTTGGAAATTTTCCGATCCAACGAATAATGCGCGACTCTTTCGGACTTCCAAAATTTCTCGATCCAACGAGTGATGCGCGACTCCGTCGAAATTTGAGAATTTTTCGATCCAACGAGTGATGCGCGACTCTTTCGGACTTTGAAAATTTTTCGATCCAACGAGTGAGCCGCGACTTTTTCGGATCTGGAATCTCTTCGATCCAAGAAGTGATGCGCGACTCTTTCGGACTTTGAAAATTTTTCGATCCAACGAGTGATGTGCGACTCTTCCAGACTTCGAAAATTTTCCGATCTCACAAATGATGCGCGACTGTTTCGGACTTTGATAATTTTTCGATCCAACGAGTGATGCGCGACTCTTTCGGACTAAAATAATTTTTCGATCCAACGAGTGATGCGCGACTCCGTCGGACTGTGAAAATTTTCCGACCCAACGAGTGATGCCTGACTCTTTCGGAATTTGAATGTTTTTCGATCCAACGAGTGATGCGCGAGTCTTCTGGACTTCGAAAATTTTCTGATCTAACAAGTGTTGCGCGACTCCGTCGGACTGTGGAAATTTTTTGACCCAAAGAGTGATGCGCGACTCTCTCGGACTTTAAAAATTTTTCGATCCAACGAGTGATGCGCGACTTCGTCGGACTGTGGAAATTTTTCGACCCGAAGAGTGATGCCTGACTCTTTCGGAATTTGAAAATTCTCGATCCAACGAGTGATGCGCGACTTCTTCGGACTTTGAAAATTTTTCGATCCAACGAGTGATGCGCTAATCCGTCGAAATTTGAAAATTTCCCGATCCAACGAGTGATGCGCGACTTCTTCGGACTTTGAAAATTTTTCGATCCAACAAGTAATGTGCGACTCTCTCGGACTTTGAAAATTTTCCGATCTAACAAGTGATGCGCGAATCTTTCGGACTTTGAAAATTTTCCGATCCAACGAATAATGCGCGACTCTTTCGGACTTCCAAAATTTCTCGATCCAACGAGTGATGCGCGACTTCCTCGAAATTTGAGAATTTTTCGATCCAACGAGTGATGCGCGACTCTTTCGGACTTTGAAAATTTTTCGATATAACGAGTCATGCGCGACTCTTCCGGACTTTGAAAATTTCTAGATCCAACGAGTGATGCGCGACTTCTTCAGACTTCAAAAATTTTGCGATTCAACGAGTGATTCGCGACTTTATCGGACTTTTAAAATTTTTCGATCCAACGAGTGATTCGCGACTTCTTCGGACTCGGATAATTTTTTGATCTGACGAGTGATGCGCGATTCTTCCGGACTTTGAAAATTTTTTGATCTAACGAGTGATGCGCGACTCCGTCGGACTGTAGAAATTTTCCGACCCAACGAGTGATGCCGCAACTCTTTCGGACTTTGGAAATTTCTTGATCCAACGAGTGATGCGCGACTTTTTCGGACTTTGAAATTTTTTCGATTCAACGAGTTATGCGCGTTTCTGTCGGAATGGAGGAATTTCTTGATTCAACAAGTGATTTACGACTCCGTCAAAATTTGAAAATTTTTTGATCCAACGAGTGATGCGCGACTTCGTCAGACTTTGAAAATTTTCCGATCCAACAAATGATGTGCGACTTTTCCGGACTCTGAAAATTCTCCGATCCAACGAGTGATGACGCGACTCTTTCTGACTCCGAAAATTTTTCGATTCAACGAGTAATGCGCGTTTCTGTCGGAATGAAGGAATTTTTCCGATTTAACGAGTGATGCGCGACTCCGTCGAAATTTGAAAATTTTTGAATCCAACGAGTGATGCGCGACTTCGTCAGATTTTGAAAATTTTGCGATCGTACGATTGATTCGCGACGCTTTCGGACTTTCAAAATTTTTCGATCCAACGGGTGATGCGCGACTTTTTCGGACTTTGAAATTTTTTCGATTCAACGAGTAATGCGCGTTTCTGTCGGAATGAAGGAATTTTTCGATCCAACGAGTGATGCGCGACTTCGTCGAAATTTGAGAATTTTTCGATCCAACGAGTGATGCGCAACTCTTTCGGACTCTGAAAATTTCGCGATTCAACGAGTGATTCGCGACTCTTTCGGACTTTGAAAATTTTTCGATTCAACGAGTGATGCGCGACTTCGTCGGACTTTGAAATTTTTTTGATCCAACGAGTTATGCGCGACTCCGTCGGACTTTGAAAGTTTTTTGATTCAACGGGTGATGCGCGACTCTGTCGGAATTTGAGAATTTTCCGATCCAACGAGTGATGCGCGACTTCTTCGGACTTTGGAAATTTTTCGATCCAACAAGTAATGCGCGACTCTTTCGGACTCTGAAAATTTTCCGATCCAACGAGTGATGTGTGACTTTTCCAGACTTTGAAAATTTTCTGATCCAAAGAGTGATGCGCAACTCTTTTGGACTTTAAGAATTTTTGTCGATCCAACGAGTGATGCGCGACTCTTTCGGACTTTAAAAATTTTCCGATCCAACGAAGAATGCGCGACTCTTTGGGACTTCCAAAATTTCTCGATCCAACGAGTGACCCGCGACTCCGTCAGACTTCGAAAATTTTCCGATCCAACAAATGATGCGCGACTGTTTCGGACTTTGATAATTTTTCGATCCAACGAGTGATGCGCGACTCTTCCGGACTAAAATAATTTTTCGATCCAACGAGTGATGCGCGACTCCGTCGGACTGTGAAAATTTTTCGACCCAACGAGTGATGCCTGACTCTTTCGGAATTTGAAAATTTTTCCATCCAACGAGTGATGCGCGACTCCGTCAGACTTCGTAAATTTTCTGATTCAACGGGTGATGCGCGACTCCGTCGGACTTTGAAAATTTTTCGATTCAACGAATGATGTGCGACTTTTCCGGACTTCCAAAATCTTTCGATCCAACGAGTGATGCGCGACTCCGTCGAAATTTGAGAATTTTTCGATCCGAAGAGTGATGTGCGACTCTTTCGGACTTTGAAAATTTTTCGATCTAACGAGTGATGCGCAACTCTTTCGGACTTTGGAAATTCTTCGATCCAACAAGTGATGCGCGACTCCGTCGAAATTTGAGAATTCTTCGATACAACGAGTGATGCGCGACTCTGTCAGACTTCGAAAATTTTCTGATTCAACGAGTGATGCGCGACTCTCTCGGACTTTGAAAATTTTCCGATCCAACGAGTGATGCGCGACTCTTTCTGACTCTGAAAATTTTCCGATCCAACGAATCATGCGCGACTCTTCCGGACTTCCAAAATCTTTCGATCCAACGAGTGACGCGCGACTCTGTCGAAATTTGAGAATTTCTCGATCCAACGAGTGATGCGCGACCTTTTCGGACTTTGAGAATTTTCCGATCCAACGAGTCTTGCGCGACTCTTTCGGACTTTGAAAATTTTTCGATCGAACAAGTGATGCGCGACGCTTTCGGACTTTGAAAATTTTTCGATCCAACTAGTGATGCCGGACTTTTTCGGACTTTGAAAATTTTTTGATCCAACGAGTGATTCCGCGACTTTTCCTAATCCTGAAAATTTTCCGATCCAACGAGTAATGCGCGACTCTTTCGGACTTTGAAAATTTCTCGATCCAACGAGTGATGCGCGATTCCGTCGGACTTCGAAAATTTTGCGATTCAACAAGTGATGCGCGACTCCGTCGGACTTCAAAAATTCATCGATGCAACTAGTGATGCCGGACTTTTTCGGACATTGAAAATTTTCCGATCCAACGAGTGATGCCGCGACTCTTCCTTCCTGAAAATTTCCCGATCCAACGAGTGATGCGCAACTCTCTCGGACTTTGAAAATTTTTCGATCCAACGAGTGATGCGCGACTCCGTCGGACTTCGAAATTTTTTTGATTCAACGAGTAATGCGCGAATTCGTCGGATTTTGGAATTTCTTTAATCCAACAAGTGATGCGCGACTCTTTCGGAATTTGAAAATTTTTCGATCCAACGAGTGATGCGCGACTTCTTCGGACTTTGGAAATTTTTCGATCCAACAAGTCATGCGCGACTTCGTCAAACTTCGAAAATTTTCCAATCCAACGAGTGATGCGCGACTCTCTCGAACTTTTGAAATTTTTCGATCCAACTTGTGATGCCGGACTTTTTCGGACTTTGAAAATTTTCCGATCCAACGAGTGGTGCCGCGACTCTTCCTGATCCTGAAAATTTTCCGATCCAACAAGTAATGCGCGACTCTTTCGGACTTTGAAAATTTCTCGATCCAACGAGTGATGCGCGATTCCGTCGGACTTCGAAAATTTTTCGATTCAACAAGTAATGCGCGACTCCGTCGGACTTCAAAAGTTTATCGATGCAACAAGTGATGCGCGATTCTTCCGGACTTTGAAAATTTTTCGATCCAACGAGTGATGCGCAAATTTGTCGAATTTTGGAAATTTTCCGATCTAACGAAAGATGCGCGACTCTCTCGTATTTGGAAAATTTTTCGATCCAACAAGTGATGCGCGACTTCGTCGGACTTTGAAATTCTTCCGATTCAACGGGTGATGCGCGATTCCGTCGGACTTCGAAAATTTTTCGATTCAACAAGTGATGCGCGACTCCGTCGGACTTAAAAAATTTATCGATGCAACAAGTGATGCGCGACTCTTCCGAACTTTGGAAATTTTTCGATCCAACGAGTGATGCGCAAATTTGTCGAATTTTAAAAATTTTCTGATTCAACGAAAGATGCGCGACTCTCTCGTATTTGAAAAATTTTTTTATCCAACAAGTGATGCGCGACTTCGTCGGACTTTGGAAATTTTTCGATCCAACGAGTGATGCGCTAATCCGTCGGAATTTGAAAATTTTTCGATCCAACGAGTGATGCGCGACTTCTTCGGACTTTGGAAATTTTTCGATCCAACAAGTAATGCGCGACTCTTTCGGACTTTGAAAATTTTTCCATTTAACAAGTGATGCGCGACTTCGTCAGACTTCGAAAATTTTCTGATTCAACGAGTGATGCGCGACTCACTCGGACTCTAAAAATTTTTCGATCCAACGAATAATGCGCGACTCTTTCGGACTTCCAAAATTTCTTGATCCAACAAGTGATGCGCGACTCTTCCTGATCCTGAAAATTTCCCGATCCAACGAGTGATGCGCAACTCTCTCGGACTTTGAAAATTTTTCGATCCAACGAGTGATGCGCGACTCCGTCGGACTTCGAAATTTTTTTGATCCAACGAGTAATGCGCGAATTCGTCGGATTTTGGAATTTCTTTGATCCAACAAGTGATGCGCGACTCTTTCGGAATTTGAAAATTTTTCGATCCAACGAGTGATGCGCGACTTCTTCGGACTTTGGAAATTTTTCGATCCAACAAGTCATGCGCGACTCCGTCAGACTTCGAAATTTTTTTGATCCAAAGAGTAATGCGCGAATTCGTCGGATTTTGGAATTTCTTTGATCCAACAAGTGATGCGCGACTCTTTCGGAATTTGAAAATTTTTCGATCCAACGAGTGATGCGCGACTTCTTCGGACTTTGGAAATTTTTCGATCCAACAAGTCATGCGCGACTCTTTCAGACTTCGAAAATTTTCCGATCTAAGAAGTGATGCGCGACTCTCTCGGACTTTGAAGAGTCTTCCATCCAACGAGTGATGCGCGACTTCGTCAAACTTCGAAAATTTTCCAATCCAACGAGTGATGCGCGACTCTCTCGAACTTTTAAAATTTTTCGATCCAACTTGTGATGCCGGACTTTTTCGGACATTGAAAATTTTCCGATCCAACGAGTGATGCCGCGACTCTTCCTGATCCTGAAAATTTCCCGATCCAACGAGTGATGCGCAACTCTCTCGGACTTTGAAAATTTTTCGATCCAACGAGTGATGCGCGACTCCGTCGGACTTCGAAATTTTCTTGATCCAACGAGTAATGCGCGAATTCGTCGGATTTTGGAATTTCTTTGATCCAACAAGTGATGCGCGACTCTTTCGGAATTTGGAAATTTTTCGATCCAACGAGTGATGCGCGACTTCTTCGGACTTTGGAAATTTTTCGATCCAACAAGTCATGCGCGACTCTTTCAGATTTCGAAAATTTTCCGATCTAAGAAGTGATGCGCGACTCTCTCAGACTTTGAAGAGTCTTCCATCCAACGAGTGATGCGCGACTTCGTCAAACTTCGAAAATTTTCCAATCCAACGAGTGATGCGCGACTCTCTCGAACTTTTAAAATTTTTCGATCCAACTTGTGATGCCGGACTTTTTCGGACTTTGAAAATTCTCCGATCCAACGAGTGATGCCGCGACTCTTCCTGATCCTGAAAATTTTCCGATCCAACAAGTAATGCGCGACTCTTTCGGACTTTGGAAATTTTTCGATCCATCGAGTGATGCGCAAATTTGTCGAATTTTGAAAATTTTCTGATCCAACGAAAGATGCGCGACTCTCTCGTATTTGAAAAATTTTTTTTTCCAACAAGTGATGCGCGACTTCGTCGGACTTTGGAAATTTTTCGATCCAACGAGTGATGCGCTAATCCGTCGGAATTTGAAAATTTTTCGATCCAACGAGTGATGCGCGACTTCTTCGGACTTTGGAAATTTTTCGATCCAACAAGTAATGCGCGACTCTTTCGGACTTCAAAAATTTTCCGATCTAACAAGTGATGCGCGACTCTTCCGGACTTTGAAAATTTTTCCATTTAACAAGTGATGCGCGACATCGTCAGACTTCGAAAATTTTCTGATTCAACGAGTGATGCGCGACTCACTCGGACTCTAAAAATTTTCCGATCCAACGAATAATGCGCGACTCTTTCGGACTTCCAAAATTTCTCGATCCAACGAGTGATGCGCGACTCTTCCTGATCCTGAAAATTTCCCGATCGAACGAGTGATGCGCAACTCTCTCGGACTTTGAAAATTTTTCGATCCAACGAGTGATGCGCGACTCCGTCGGACTTCGAAATTTTTTTGATCCAACGAGTAATGCGCGAATTCGTCGGATTTTGGAATTTCTTTGATCCAACAAGTGATGCGCGACTCTTTCGGAATTTGAAAATTTTTCGATCCAACGAGTGATGCGCGACTTCTTCGGACTTTGGAAATTTTTCGATCCAACAAGTCATGCGCGACTCTTTCAGACTTCGAAAATTTTCCGATCTAAGAAGTGATGCGCGACTCTCTCGGACTTTGAAGAGTCTTCCATCCAACGAGTGATGCGCGACTTCGTCAAACTTCGAAAATTTTCCAATCCAACGAGTGATGCGCGACTCTCTCGAACTTTTAAAATTTTTCGATCCAACTTGTGATGCCGGACTTTTTCGGACATTGAAAATTTTCCGATCCAACGAGTGATGCCGCGACTCTTCCTGATCCTGAAAATTTCCCGATCCAACGAGTGATGCGCAACTCTCTCGGACTTTGAAAATTTTTCGATCCAACGAGTGATGCGCGACTCCGTCGGACTTCGAAATTTTCTTGATCCAACGAGTAATGCGCGAATTCGTCGGATTTTGGAATTTCTTTGATCCAACAAGTGATGCGCGACTCTTTCGGAATTTGGAAATTTTTCGATCCAACGAGTGATGCGCGACTTCTTCGGACTTTGGAAATTTTTCGATCCAACAAGTCATGCGCGACTCTTTCAGATTTCGAAAATTTTCCGATCTAAGAAGTGATGCGCGACTCTCTCAGACTTTGAAGAGTCTTCCATCCAACGAGTGATGCGCGACTTCGTCAAACTTCGAAAATTTTCCAATCCAACGAGTGATGCGCGACTCTCTCGAACTTTTAAAATTTTTCGATCCAACTTGTGATGCCGGACTTTTTCGGACTTTGAAAATTCTCCGATCCAACGAGTGATGCCGCGACTCTTCCTGATCCTGAAAATTTTCCGATCCAACAAGTAATGCGCGACTCTTTCGGACTTTGGAAATTTTTCGATCCATCGAGTGATGCGCAAATTTGTCGAATTTTGAAAATTTTCTGATCCAACGAAAGATGCGCGACTCTCTCGTATTTGAAAAATTTTTTTTTCCAACAAGTGATGCGCGACTTCGTCGGACTTTGGAAATTTTTCGATCCAACGAGTGATGCGCTAATCCGTCGGAATTTGAAAATTTTTCGATCCAACGAGTGATGCGCGACTTCTTCGGACTTTGGAAATTTTTCGATCCAACAAGTAATGCGCGACTCTTTCGGACTTCAAAAATTTTCCGATCTAACAAGTGATGCGCGACTCTTCCGGACTTTGAAAATTTTTCCATTTAACAAGTGATGCGCGACATCGTCAGACTTCGAAAATTTTCTGATTCAACGAGTGATGCGCGACTCACTCGGACTCTAAAAATTTTCCGATCCAACGAATAATGCGCGACTCTTTCGGACTTCCAAAATTTCTCGATCCAACGAGTGATGCGCGACTCTTCCTGATCCTGAAAATTTCCCGATCGAACGAGTGATGCGCAACTCTCTCGGACTTTGAAAATTTTTCGATCCAACGAGTGATGCGCGACTCCGTCGGACTTCGAAATTTTTTTGATCCAACGAGTAATGCGCGAATTCGTCGGATTTTGGAATTTCTTTGATCCAACAAGTGATGCGCGACTCTTTCGGAATTTGAAAATTTTTCGATCCAACGAGTGATGCGCGACTTCTTCGGACTTTGGAAATTTTTCGATCCAACAAGTCATGCGCGACTCTTTCAGACTTCGAAAATTTTCCGATCTAAGAAGTGATGCGCGACTCTCTCGGACTTTGAAGAGTCTTCCATCCAACGAGTGATGCGCGACTTCGTCAAACTTCGAAAATTTTCCAATCCAACGAGTGATGCGCGACTCACTCGAACTTTTAAAATTTTTCGATCCAACTTGTGATGCCGGACTTTTTCGGACATTGAAAATTTTCCGATCCAACGAGTGATGCCGCGACTCTTCCTGATCCTGAAAATTTCCCGATCCAACGAGTGATGCGCAACTCTCTCGGACTTTGAAAATTTTTCGATCCAACGAGTGATGCGCGACTCCGTCGGACTTCGAAATTTTTTTGATCCAACGAGTAATGCGCGAATTCGTCGGATTTTGGAATTTCTTTGATCCAACAAGTGATGCGCGACTCTTTCGGAATTTGAAAATTTTTCGATCCAACGAGTGATGCGCGACTTCTTCGGACTTTGGAAATTTTTCGATCCAACAAGTCATGCGCGACTCCGTCGGACTTCGAAATTTTTTTGATCCAAAGAGTAATGCGCGAATTCGTCGGATTTTGGAATTTCTTTGATCCAACAAGTGATGCGCGACTCTTTCGGAATTTGAAAATTTTTCGATCCAACGAGTGATGCGCGACTTCTTCGGACTTTGGAAATTTTTCGATCCAACAAGTCATGCGCGACTCTTTCAGACTTCGAAAATTTTCCGATCTAAGAAGTGATGCGCGACTCTCTCGGACTTTGAAGAGTCTTCCATCCAACGAGTGATGCGCGACTTCGTCAAACTTCGAAAATTTTCCAATCCAACGAGTGATGCGCGACTCTCTCGAACTTTTAAAATTTTTCGATCCAACTTGTGATGCCGGACTTTTTCGGACATTGAAAATTTTCCGATCCAACGAGTGATGCCGCGACTCTTCCTGATCCTGAAAATTTCCCGATCCAACGAGTGATGCGCAACTCTCTCGGACTTTGAAAATTTTTCGATCCAACGAGTGATGCGCGACTCCGTCGGACTTCGAAATTTTTTTGATCCAACGAGTAATGCGCGAATTCG
This sequence comes from Athalia rosae, assembly GCF_917208135.1. Taxonomy (NCBI): domain Eukaryota; kingdom Metazoa; phylum Arthropoda; class Insecta; order Hymenoptera; family Athaliidae; genus Athalia; species Athalia rosae. The sequence continues at coordinate 11,417,795 of NC_064029.1, read as the reverse complement.
TCGGATTTTGGAATTTCTTTGATCCAACCAGTGATGCGCGACTCTTTCGGAATTTGGAAATTTTTCGATCCAACGAGTGATGCGCGACTTCTTCGGACTTTGGAAATTTTTCGATCCAACAAGTCATGCGCGACTCTTTCAGATTTCGAAAATTTTCCGATCTAAGAAGTGATGCGCGACTCTCTCAGACTTTGAAGAGTCTTCCATCCAACGAGTGATGCGCGACTTCGTCAAACTTCGAAAATTTTCCAATCCAACGAGTGATGCGCGACTCTCTCGAACTTTTAAAATTTTTCGATCCAACTTGTGATGCCGGACTTTTTCGGACTTTGAAAATTTTCCGATCCAACGAGTGATGCCGCGACTCTTCCTGATCCTGAAAATTTTCCGATCCAACAAGTAATGCGCGACTCTTTCGGACTTTGGAAATTTTTCGATCCATCGAGTGATGCGCAAATTTGTCGAATTTTGAAAATTTTCTAATCCAACGAAAGATGCGCGACTCTCTCGTATTTGAAAAATTTTTTTTTCCAACAAGTGATGCGCGACTTCGTCGGACTTTGGAAATTTTTCGATCCAACGAGTGATGCGCTAATCCGTCGGAATTTGAAAATTTTTCGATCCAACGAGTGATGCGCGACTTCTTCGGACTTTGGAAATTCTTCGATCCAACAAGTAATGCGCGACTCTTTCGGACTTTAAAAATTTTCCGATCTTACAAGTGATGCGCGACTCTTTCGGACTTTGAAAATTTTTCCATTTAACAAGTGATGCGCGACTTCGTCAGATTCCGAAAATTTTCTGATTCAACGAGTGATGCGCGACTCACTCGGACTCTAAAAATTTTCCGATCCAACGAATAATGCGCGACTCTTTCGGACTTCCAAAATTTCTCGATCCAACAAGTGATGCGCGACTTTTCCTGATCCTGAAAATTTCCCGATCCAACGAGTGATGCGCAACTCTCTCGGACTTTGAAAATTTTTCGATCCAACGAGTGATGCGCGACTCCGTCGGACTTCGAAATTTTTTTGATCCAACGAGTAATGCGCGAATTCGTCGGATTTTGGAATTTCTTTGATCCAACAAGTGATGCGCGACTCTTTCGGAATTTGAAAATTTTTCGATCCAACGAGTGATGCGCGACTTCTTCGGACTTTGAAAATTTTTCGATCCAACAAGTGATGCGCGACTCTTTCGGAATTTGAAAATTTTTCGATCCAACGAGTGATGCGCGACTTCTTCGGACTTTGGAAATTTTTCGATCCAACAAGTCATGCGCGACTCCTTCAGACTTCGAAAATTTTCCGATCTAAGAAGTGATGCGCGACTCTCTCGGACTTTGAAGAGTCTTCCATCCAACGAGTGATGCGCGACTTCGTCAAACTTCGAAAATTTTCCAATCCAACGAGTGATGCGCGACTCTCTCGAACTTTTAAAATTTTTCGATCCAACTTGTGATGCCGGACTTTTTCGGACATTGAAAATTTTCCGATCCAACGAGTGATGCCGCGACTCTTCCTGATCCTGAAAATTTCCCGATCCAACGAGTGATGCGCAACTCTCTCGGACTTTGAAAATTTTTCGATCCAACGAGTGATGCGCGACTCCGTCGGACTTCGAAATTTTTTTGATCCAACGAGTAATGCGCGAATTCGTCGGATTTTGGAATTTCTTCGATCCAACAAGTGATGCGCGACTCTTTCGGAATTTGAAAATTTTTCGATCCAACGAGTGATGCGCGACTTCTTCGGACTTTGGAAATTTTTCGATCCAACAAGTCATGCGCGACTCTTTCAGACTTCGAAAATTTTCCGATCTAAGAAGTGATGCGCGACTCTCTCGGACTTTGAAGAGTCTTCCATCCAAAGAGTGATGCGCGACTTCGTCAAACTTCGAAAATTTTCCAATCCAACAAGTGATGCGCGACTCTTTCGGAATTTGAAAATTTTTCGATCCAACGAGTGATGCGCGACTCTTTCGGAATTTGAAAGTTTTTCGATCCAACGAGTGATGCGCGAGTCTTCTGGACTTTGAAAATTTTCTGATCTAACAAGTGATGCGCGACTCCGTCGGACTGTGGAAATTTTTCGACCCAAAGAGTAATGCGCGACTCTCTCGGACTTTGAAAATTTTTCCATCCAACGAGTGATGCGCGATTCCGTCAGACTTCGTAAATTTTCTGATTCAACGAGTGATGCGCGACTCTATCGGACTTTGAAATTATTCGATCCTACGAGTGATGCGCGACTCTTCCGGACTAAAATAATTCTTCGATCCAACAAGTGATGCGCGACTCTTCCAGACTTCCAAAATCTTTCGATCCAACGAGTAATGCGCGGATCTTTCGGACTTTGAAAATTTTTCGATCCAACGAGTGATGCGCAACTCTTTCGGACTTTGGAAATTCTTCGATCCAACAAGTGATGCGCGACTCTTTCGGACTCTGATAATTTTTCGATCCAACGAGTGAGGTGCGACTCTTTCAGACTCCGAAAATTTTCCGATCCAACAAATGATGCGCGACTTTTTCGGACTTTGATAATTTTCTGATCCAACGAGTGATGCGCGACTCTTTCGGACTTAAATAATTTTTCGATCCAACGAGTGATGCGCGACTCCGTCGGACTGTGAAAATTTTTCGACCCAAAGAGTAATGCGCGACTCTCTCAGACTTCGAAAATTTTTCCATCCAACGACTGATGCGCGACTCCGTCAGACTTAGTAAATTTTCTGATTCAACGAGTGATGCGCGACTCTCTCGGACTTTAAAAAATTTTCGATCCTACGAGTGATGCGCGACTCTTCCGGACTTCGAAAATTTTTCGATCCAACGAGTGATGTGCGACTTTTCAGGACTCTAGAAATTTTCCGATCCAACGAGCGATGCCGCAACTTTTTCGGACGTTGAAAATTTTTTGATTCAACAAGTGATGCGCGACTTTTTCGGACTTTGAAATTTTTTCGATTCAAAGAGTTATGCGCGTTTTTGTCGGAATGGAGGAATTTTTTGATTCAACAAGTGATGAGCGACTCCTTCAAAATTTGAAAATTTTTTGATCCAACGGGTGATGCGCGACTTCTTCAGACTTTGAAAATTTTGCGATTCAACGAGTGATTCGCGACTTTTTCGGACTTTAGAAATTTTCCGATCCAACGAGTGATGCGCGACTTCGTCGGACTTTGAAATTTTTTCGATTCAACGGGTGATGCGCGACTTCGTCGGACTGAAATAATTTTTCGATCTAACGAGTGATGCGCGACTCCGTCGGACTGTGAAAATTTTTCGACCCAACGAGTGATGCCTGACTCATTCGGAATTTGAAAGTTTTTCGATCCAACGAGTGATGCGCGAGTCTTCTGGACTTTGAAAATTTTCTGATCTAACAAGTGATGCGCGACTCCGTCGGACTGTGGAAATTTTTCGACCCAAAGAGTAATGCGCGACTCTCTCGGACTTTGAAAATTTTTCCATCCAACGAGTGATGCGCGACTCCGTCAGACTTCGTAAATTTTCTGATTCAACGAGTGATGCGCGACTCTATCGGACTTTGAAATTATTCGATCCTACGAGTGATGCGCGACTCTTCCGGACTAAAATAATTCTTCGATCCAACAAGTGATGCGCGACTCTTCCAGACTTCCAAAATCTTTCGATCCAACGAGTAATGCGCGGATCTTTTGGACTTTGAAAATTTTTCGATCCAACGAGTGATGCGCAACTCTTTCGGACTTTGGAAATTCTTCGATCCAACAAGTGATGCGCGACTCTTTCGGACTCTGATAATTTTTCGATCCAACGAGTGATGTGCGACTCTTTCAGACTTCGAAAATTTTCCGATCCAACAAATGATGCGCGACTTTTTCGGACTTCGATAATTTTCTGATCCAACGAGTGATGCGCGACTTTTTCGGACTTAAATAATTTTTCGATCTAACGAGTGATGCGCGACTCCGTCGGACTGTAAAAATTTTTTGACCCAAAGAGTAATGCGCGACTCTCTCAGACTTCGAAAATTTTTCCATCCAACGACTGATGCGCGACTCCGTCAGACTTCGTAAATTTTCTGATTCAACGAGTGATGCGCGGCTCTCTCGGACTTTAAAAAATTTTCGATCCAACGAGTGATGCGCGTTTTTGTCGGAATGGAGGAATTTTTTGATTCAACAAGTGATGCGCGACTTTTTCGGACTTTGAAATTTTTTCGATTCAACGAGTTATGCGCGTTTTTGTCGGAATGGAGGAATTTTTTGATTCAACAAGTGATGCGCGACTCCTTCAAAATTTGAAAATTTTTTGATCCAACGGGTGATGCGCGACTTCTTCAGACTTTGAAAATTTTGCGATTCAACGAGTGATTCGCGACTTTTTCGGACTTTAGAAATTTTCCGATCCAACGAGTGATGGGCGACTTCGTCGGACTTTGAAATTTTTTCGATTCAACGGGTGATGCGCGACTCCGTCGGACTTTGAAATTTTTTCGATCCAACGAATAATGTGCGACTTTTCTGGACTCTGAAAATTTTTCGATTCAACGAGTGATGCCGCGACTCTTTCTGACTCCGAAAATTTCCCGATCCAACGAGTGATGCGCAACTCTCTCGGACTTTGAAAATTTTTCGATCCAACGAGTGATGCGCGACTCCGTCGGACTTCGAAATTTTTTTGATCCAACGAGTAATGCGCGAATTCGTCGGATTTTGGAATTTCTTTGATCCAACAAGTGATGCGCGACTCTTTCGGAATTTGAAAATTTTTCGATCCAACGAGTGATGCGCGACTTCTTCGGACTTTGGAAATTTTTCGATCCAACAAGTCATGCGCGACTCTTTCAGACTTCGAAAATTTTCCGATCTGAGAAGTGATGCGCGACTCTCTCGGACTTTGAAGAGTCTTCCATCCAACGAGTGATGCGCGACTTCGTCAAACTTCGAAAATTTTCCAATCCAACGAGTGATGCGCGACTCTCTCAAACTTTCAAAATTTTTCGATCCAACTTGTGATGCCGGACTTTTTCGGACTTTGAAAATTCTCCGATCCAACGAGTGATGCCGCGACTCTTCCTGATCCTGAAAATTTTCCGATCCAACAAGTAATGCGCGACTCTTTCGGACTTTGAAAATTTCTTGATCCAACGAGTGATGCGCGATTCCGTCGGACTTCGAAAATTTTTCGATTCAACAAGTAATGCGCGACTCCGTCGGACTTCAAAAGTTTATCGATGCAACAAGTGATGCGCGACTCTTCCGGACTTTGAAAATTTTTCGATCCAACGAGTGATGCGCAAATTTGTCGAATTTTGGAAATTTTCCGATCTAACGAAAGATGCGCGACTCTCTCGTATTTGAAAAATTTTTCGATCCAACAAGTGATGCGCGACTTCGTCGGACTTTGAAATTCTTCCGATTCAACGGGTGATGCGCGATTCCGTCGGACTTCGAAAATTTTTCGATTCAACAAGTGATGCGCGACTCCGTCGGACTTCAAAAATTTATCGATGCAACAAGTGATGCGCGACTCTTCCGAACTTTGGAAATTTTTCGATCCAACGAGTGATGCGCAAATTTGTCGAATTTTAAAAATTTTCTGATCCAACGAAAGATGCGCGACTTTTTCGTATTTGAAAAATTTTTTTATCCAACAAGTGATGCGCGACTTCGTCGGACTTTGGAAATTTTTCGATCCAACGAGTGATGCGCTAATCCGTCGGAATTTGAAAATTTTTCGATCCAACGAGTGATGCGCGACTTCTTCGGACTTTGGAAATTTTTCGATCCAACAAGTAATGCGCGACTCTTTCGGACTTCAAAAATTTTCCGATCTAACAAGTTATGCGCGACTCTTTCGGACTTTGAAAATTTTTCCATTTAACAAGTGATGCGCGACTTCGTCAGACTTCGAAAATTTTCTGATTCAACGAGTGATGCGCGACTCACTCGGACTCTAAAAATTTTCCGATCCAACGAATAATGCGCGACTCTTTCGGACTTCCAAAATTTCTCGATCCAACGAGTGATGCGCGACTCCGTCGAAATTTGAGAATTTTTCGATATAACGAGTGATGCGCGACTCTTTCGGACTTTGAAAATTTTCGATCCAACGAGTGATGCGCGACTCTTTCTGACTCTGAAAATTTTCCGATCCAACGAATAATGCGCGACTCTTTCGGACTTCCGAAATTTCTTGATCCAACGAGAGATGCGCGACTCCGTCAAAATTTGAGAATTTTTCGATCCAACGAGTAATGCGCGACTCTTTCAGACTTTGAAAATTTTTCGATCCAACGAGTGATGCGCGACTTTTTCGGATCTGGAAATTCTTCAATCCAACAAGTAATGCGCGACTCTTTCAGACTTTGAAAATTTTTCGGTCCAACGAGTGATGTGCGACTCTCCCAGACTTCGAAAATTCACCGATCCAACAAATGATGCGCGACTGAGTCGGACTTTGATAATTTTTCGATCCAACGAGTGATGCGCGACTCTTTCGGACTGAAATGATTTTTCGAACTAACGAGTGATGCGCGACTCCGTCGGACTGTGAAAATTTTTCGACCCAACGAGTGATGCCTGACTCATTCGGAATTTGAAAGTTTTCCGATCCAACGAGTGATGCGCGAGTCTTCTGGACTTTGAAAATTTTCTGATCTAACAAGTGATGCGCGACTCCGTCGGACTGTGGAAATTTTTCGACCCAAAGAGTAATGCGCGACTCTCTCGGACTTTGAAAATTTTTCCATCCAACGAGTGATGCGCGACTCCGTCAGACTTCGTAAATTTTCTGATTCAACGAGTGATGCGCGACTCCATCGGACTTTAAAAATTATTCGATCCTACGAGTGATGCGCGACTCTTCCGGACTAAAATAATTCTTCGATCCAACAAGTGATGCACGACTCTTTCGGACTCTGATAATTTTTCGATCCAACGAGTGAGGTGCGACTCTTTCAGACTTCGAAAATTTTCCGATCCAACAAATGATGCGCGACTTTTTCGGACTTTGATAATTTTCTGATCCAACGAGTGATGCGCGACTCTTTCGGACTTAAATAATTTTCCGATCCAACGAGTGATGCGCGACTCCGTCGGACTGTGAAAATTTTTCGACCCAAAGAGTAATGCGCGACTCTCTCAGACTTCGAAAATTTTTCCATCCAACGACTGATGCGCGACTCCGTCAGACTTCGTAAATTTTCTGATTCAACGAGTGATGCGCGACTCTCTCGGACTTTAAAAATTTTTCGATCCTACGAGTGATGCGCGACTCTTCCGGACTTTGAAAATTTTTCGATCCAACGAGTGATGTGCGACTTTTCAGGACTCTAGAAATTTTCCGATCCGACGAGCGATGCCGCAACTTTTTCGGACGTTGAAAATTTTTTGATTCAACGAGTGATGCGCGACTTTTTCGGACTTTGAAATTTTCTCGATTCAACGAGTTATGCGCGTTTTTGTCGGAATGGAGGAATTTTTTGATTCAACAAGTGATGCGCGACTCCTTCAAAATTTTAAAATTTTTTGATCCAACGGGTGATGCGCGACTTCTTCAGACTTTGAAAATTTTGCGATTCAACGAGTGATTCGCGACTTTTTCGGACTTTAGAAATTTTCCGATCCAACGAGTGATGCGCGACTTCGTCGGACTTTGAAATTTTTTTGATTCAACGGGTGATGCGCGACTCCGTCGGACTGAAATAATTTTTCGATCTAACGAGTGATGCGCGACTCCGTCGGACTGTGAAAATTTTTCGACCCAACGAGTGATGCCTGACTCATTCGGAATTTGAAAGTTTTTCGATCCAACGAGTGATGCGCGAGTCTTCTGGACTTTGAAAATTTTCTGATCTAACAAGTGATGCGCGACTCCGTCGGACTGTGGAAATTTTTCGACCCAAAGAGTAATGCGCGACTCTCTCGGACTTTGAAAATTTTTCCATCCAACGAGTGATGCGCGACTCCGTCAGACTTCGTCAATTTTCTGATTCAACGAGTGATGCGCGACTCTATCGGACTTTGAAATTATTCGATCCTACGAGTGATGCGCGACTCTTCCGGACTAAAATAATTCTTCGATCCAACAAGTGATGCGCGACTCTTCCAGACTTCCAAAATCTTTCGATCCAACGAGTAATGCGCGGATCTTTCGGACTTTGAAAATTTTTCAATCCAACGAGTGATGCGCAACTCTTTCGGACTTTGGAAATTCTTCGATCCAACAAGTGATGCGCGACTCTTTCGGACTCTGATAATTTTTCGATCCAACGAGTGATGTGCGACTCTTTCAGACTTCGAAAATTTTCCGATCCAACAAATGATGCGCGACTTTTTCGGACTTTGATAATTTTCTGATCCAACGAGTGATGCGCGACTCTTTCGAACTTAAATAATTTTTCGATCTAACGAGTGATGCGCGACTCCGTCGGACTGTAAAAATTTTTCGACCCAAAGAGTAATGCGCGACTCTCTCAGACTTCGAAAATTTTTCTATCCAACGACTGATGCGCGACTCCGTCAGACTTCGTAAATTTTCTGATTCAACGAGTGATGCGCGACTCTCTCGGACTTTAAAAAATTTTTGATCCTACGAGTGATGCGCGACTCTTCCGGACTTTGAAAATTTTTCGATCCAACGAGTGATGCGCGTTTTTGTCGGAATGGAGGAATTTTTTGATTCTTCAAGTGATGCGCGACTTTTTCGGACTTTGAAATTTTTTCGATTCAACGAGTTATGCGCGTTTTTGTCGGAATGGAGGAATTTTTTGATTCAACAAGTGATGCGCGACTCCTTCAAAATTTGAAAATTTTTTGATCCAACGGGTGATGCGTGACTTCTTCAGACTTTGAAAATTTTGCGATTCAACGAGTGATTCGCGACTTTTTCGGACTTCAGAAATTTTCCGATCCAACGAGTATGGGCGACTTCGTCGGACTTTGAAATTTTTTCGATTCAACGGGTGATGCGCGACTCCGTCGGACTTTGAAATTTTTTCGATCCAACGAATAATGTGCGACTTTTCTGGACTCTGAAAATTTTTCGATTCAACGAGTGATGCCGCGACTCTTTCTGACTCCGAAAATTTTCCGATCCAATAAGTGATGCGCGACTTTTTCGGACTTCGAAATTTTTTCGATTCAATGAGTAATGCGCGTTTCTGTCGGAATGGAGAAATTTTTTCGATTCAACGAGTGATGCGCGACTCCGTCGAAATTTGAAAATTTTTGGATCCAACGAGTGATGCGCGACTTCGTCGGACTGTGGAAATTTTTCGACCCGAAGAGTGATGCCTGACTCTTTCGGAATTTAAAAATTTGCGATCCAACGAGTGATGCGCGACTTCTTCGGACTTTGAAAATTTTTCGATCCAACGAGTGATGCGCTAATCCGTCGAAATTTGAAAATTTCCCCGATCCAACGAGTGATGCGCGACTTCTTCGGACTTTGGAAATTTTTCGATCCAACAAGTAATGTGCGACTCTTTCGGACTTTGAAAATTTTCCGATCTAACAAGTGATGCGCGAATCTTTCGGACTTTGAAAATTTTACGATCAAACGAATAATGCGCGACTCTTTCGGACTTGCAAAATTTCTCGATCCAACGAGTGATGCGCGACTCCCTCGAAATTTGAGAATTTTTCGATCCAACGAGTGATGCGCGACTCTTTCGGACTTTGAAAATTTTTCGATATAACGAGTAATGCGCGACTCTTCCGGACTTTGAAAATTTCAAGATCCAACGAGTGATGCGCGACTTCGTCAGACTTCGAAAATTTTGCGATTCAACGAGTGATTCGCGACTTTTTCGGACTTTTAAAATTTTTCGATCCAACGAGTGATTCGCGACTTCTTCGGACTCGAATAATTTTTTGATCTGACGAGTGATGCGCGATTCTTCCGGACTTTGAAAATTTTTTGATCTAACGAGTGATGCGCGACTCCGTCGGACTGTGGAGATTTTCCGACCCAACGAGTGATGCCGCAACTCTTTCGGACTTTGAAATTTTTTCGATTCAACGAGTTATGCGCGTTTCTGTCGGAATGGAGGAATTTTTTGATTCAACAAGTGATGCGCGACTCCGTCAAAATTTGAAAATTTTTTGATCCAACGAGTGATGCGCGACTTCGTCAGACTTTGAAAATTTTGCGATTCAACGAGTGATTCGCGACTCTCTCGGACTTTAGAAATTTTCCGATTCAACGAGTGATGCGCGACTTCGTCGGACTTTGAAATTTTTTGGATTCAACGGGTGATGCGCGACTCCGTCGGACTTTGAAAATTTTCCGATCCAACGAATGATGTGCGACTTTTCCGGACTCTGAAAATTCTCCGATCCAACGAGTGATGACGCGACTCTTTCTGACTCCGAAAATTTTCCGATCCAACGAGTGATGCGCGACTTTTTCGGAATTCGAAATTTTTTCGATTCAACGAGTAATGCGCGTTTCTGTCGGAATGAAGGAATTTCTCCGATTCAACGAGTGATGCGCGTTTCTGTCGAAATGGAGGAATTTTTCGATTCAACAAGTGATGCGCGACTCCGTCAAAATTTGAAAATTTTTTGATCCAACGAGTGATGCGCGACTTCGTCAGACTTTGAAAATTTTGCGATTCAACGAGTGATTCGCGACTCTCTCGGACTTTAGAAATTTCCCGATTCAACGAGTGATGCGCGACTTTGTCGGACTTTGAAATTTTTTGGATTCAACGGGTGATTCGCGACTTTTTCGGACTTCGAAATTTTTTCGATTCAACGAGTAATGCGCGTTTCTGTCGGAATGAAGGAATTCTTCCGATTCAACGAGTGATGCGCGACTCCGTCGGAATTTGAAAATTTTTGGATCCGACGAGTGATGCGCGACTTCGTCAGATTTTGAAAATTTTGCGATTGTACGATTGATTCGCGACGCTTTCGGACTTTCAAAATTTTTCGATCCAACGGGTGATGCGCGACTCTTTCGGACTTTGAAATTTTTTCGATTCAACGAGTGATGCGCGTTTCTGTCGGAATGAAGGAATTTTTCGATCCAACGAGTGATGCGCAACTTCGTCGAAATTTTAGGATTTTTCGATCCAACGAGTGATGCGCGACTCTTTCGGACTTTGAAAATTTCGCGATTCAACAAGTGATTCGCGACTCTTCCGGACTTCAAAAATTTTTCGATTCAACGAGTGATGCGCGACTTCGTCGGACTTCGAAATTTCTTCGATCCAACGAGTGATGCGCGACTCCGTCGGACTTTGAAAGTTTTTTGATTCAACGGGTGATGCGCGACTCTGTCGGAATTTGAGAATTCCCCGATCCAACGAGTGATGCGCGACTTCTTCGGACTTTGGAAATTTTTCGATCCAACAAGTAATGCGCGACTCTTTCGGACTCTGAAAATTTTTCGATCCAACGAGTGATGTGTGACTTTTCCAGACTTCGAAAATTTTCCGATCCAACAAGTAATGTGCGACTCTTTCGGACTTTGAAAAATTTCCGATCTAACAAGTGATGCGCGACTCTTTCGGACTTCAAAAATTTTTCGATCCAACGAATGATGTGCGACTTTTCCGGACTCTGAAAATTCTCCGATCCAACGATTGATGACGCGACTCTTTCTGACTCCGAAAATTCTCCGATCCAACGAGTGATGCGCGACTTTTTCGGACTTCGAAATTTTTTCGATTCAACGAGTAATGCGCGTTTCTGTCGGAATGAAGGAATTCTTCCGATTCAACGAGTGATGCGCGACTCCGTCGGAATTTGAAAATTTTTGGATCCAACGAGTGATGCGCGACTTCGTCAGATTTTGAAAATTTTGCGATTGTACGATTGATTCGCGACGCTTTCGGACTTTCAAAATTTTTCGATCCAACGGGTGATGCGCGACTTCGTTGAAATTTTAGGATTTTTCGATCCAACGAGTGATGCGCGACTCTTTCGGACTTTGAAAATTTCGCGATTCAACAAGTGATTCGCGACTCTTCCGGACTTCAAAAATTTTTCGATTCAACGAGTGATGCGCGACTTCGTCGGACTTCGAAATTTCTTCGATCCAACGAGTGATGCGCGACTCCGTCGGACTTTGAAAGTTTTTTGATTCAACGGGTGATGCGCGACTCTGTCGGAATTTGAGAATTCCCCGATCCAACGAGTGATGCGCGACTTCTTCGGACTTTGGAAATTTTTCGATCCAACAAGTAATGCGCGACTCTTTCGGACTCTGAAAATTTTTCGATCCAACGAGTGATGTGTGACTTTTCCAGACTTTGAAAATTTTCCGATCCAAAGAGTGATGCGCGACTCTCTCGGACTTTGAAAATTTTTCGATATAACGAGTAATGCGCGACTCTTCCGGACTTTGAAAATTTCAAGATCCAACGAGTGATGCGCGACTTCGTCAGACTTCGAAAATTTTGCGATTCAACGAGTGATTCGCGACTCCCTCGAAATTTGAGAATTTTTCGATCCAACGAGTGATGCGCGACTCTTTCGGACTTTGAAAATTTTTCGATATAACGAGTAATGCGCGACTCTTCCGGACTTTGAAAATTTCAAGATCCAACGAGTGATGCGCGACTTCGTCAGACTTCGAAAATTTTGCGATTCAACGAGTGATTCGCGACTTTTTCGGACTTTTAAAATTTTTCGATCCAACGAGTGATTCGCGACTTCTTCGGACTCGAATAATTTTTTGATCTGACGAGTGATGCGCGATTCTTCCGGACTTTGAAAATTTTTTGATCTAACGAGTGATGCGCGACTCCGTCGGACTGTGGAAATTTTCCGACCCAACGAGTGATGCCGCAACTCTTTCGGACTTTGTAATATTTTCGATTCAACGAGTTATGCGCGTTTCTGTCGGAATGGAGGAATTTTTTGATTCAACAAGTGATGCGCGACTCCGTCAAAATTTGAAAATTTTTTGATCCAACGAGTGATGCGCGACTTTGTCAGACTTTGAAAATTTTGCGATTCAACGAGTGATTCGCGACTCTCTCGGACTTTAGAAATTTTCCGATTCAACGAGTGATGCGCGACTTCGTCGGACTTTGAAATTTTTTGGATTCAACGGGTGATGCGCGACTCCGTCGGACTTTGAAAATTTTCCGATCCAACGAATGATGTGCGACTTTTCCGGACTCTGAAAATTCTCCGATCCAACGAGTGATGACGCGACTCTTTCTGACTCCGAAAATTTTCCGATCCAACGAGTGATGCGCGACTTTTTCGGAATTCGAAATTTTTTCGATTCAACGAGTAATGCGCGTTTCTGTCGGAATGAAGGAATTTCTCCGATTCAACGAGTGATGCGCGTTTCTGTCGAAAGAGAGGAATTTTTCGATTCAACAAGTGATGCGCGACTCCGTCAAAATTTGAAAATTTTTTGATCCAACGAGTGATGCGCGACTTCGTCAGACTTTGAAAATTTTGCGATTCAACGAGTGATTCGCGACTCTCTCGGACTTTAGAAATTTCCCGATTCAACGAGTGATGCGCGACTTTGTCGGACTTTGAAATTTTTTGGATTCAACGGGTGATTCGCGACTTTTTCGGACTTCGAAATTTTTTCGATTCAACGAGTAATGCGCGTTTCTGTCGGAATGAAGGAATTCTTCCGATTCAACGAGTGATGCGCGACTCCGTCGGAATTTGAAAATTTTTGGATCCGACGAGTGATGCGCGACTTCGTCAGATTTTGAAAATTTTGCGATTGTACGATTGATTCGCGACGCTTTCGGACTTTCAAAATTTTTCGATCCAACGGGTGATGCGCGACTCTTTCGGACTTTGAAATTTTTTCGATTCAACGAGTGATGCGCGTTTCTGTCGGAATGAAGAAATTTTTCGATCCAACGAGTGATGCGCAACTTCGTCGAAATTTTAGGATTTTTCGATCCAACGAGTGATGCGCGACTCTTTCGGACTTTGAAAATTTCGCGATTCAACAAGTGATTCGCGACTCTTCCGGACTTCAAAAATTTTTCGATTCAACGAGTGATGCGCGACTTCGTCGGACTTCGAAATTTCTTCGATCCAACGAGTGATGCGCGACTCCGTCGGACTTTGAAAGTTTTTTGATTCAACGGGTGATGCGCGACTCTGTCGGAATTTGAGAATTCCCCGATCCAACGAGTGATGCGCGACTTCTTCGGACTTTGGAAATTTTTCGATCCAACAAGTAATGCGCGACTCTTTCGGACTCTGAAAATTTTTCGATCCAACGAGTGATGTGTGACTTTTCCAGACTTCGAAAATTTTCCGATCCAACAAGTAATGTGCGACTCTTTCGGACTTTGAAAAATTTCCGATCTAACAAGTGATGCGCGACTCTTTCGGACTTCAAAAATTTTTCGATCCAACGAATGATGTGCGACTTTTCCGGACTCTGAAAATTCTCCGATCCAACGATTGATGACGCGACTCTTTCTGACTCCGAAAATTCTCCGATCCAACGAGTGATGCGCGACTTTTTCGGACTTCGAAATTTTTTCGATTCAACGAGTAATGCGCGTTTCTGTCGGAATGAAGGAATTCTTCCGATTCAACGAGTGATGCGCGACTCCGTCGAAATTTGAAAATTTTTGGATCCAACGAGTGATGCGCGACTTCGTCAGATTTTGAAAATTTTGCGATTGTACGATTGATTCGCGACGCTTTCGGACTTTCAAAATTTTTCGATCCAACGGGTGATGCGCGACTTCGTTGAAATTTTAGGATTTTTCGATCCAACGAGTGATGCGCGACTCTTTCGGACTTTGAAAATTTCGCAATTCAACAAGTGATTCGCGACTCTTCCGGACTTCAAAAATTTTTCGATTCAACGAGTGATGCGCGACTTCGTCGGACTTCGAAATTTCTTCGATCCAACGAGTGATGCGCGACTCCGTCGGACTTTGAAAGTTTTTTGATTCAACGGGTGATGCGCGACTCTGTCGGAATTTGAGAATTCCCCGATCCAACGAGTGATGCGCGACTTCTTCGGACTTTGGAAATTTTTCGATCCAACAAGTAATGCGCGACTCTTTCGGACTCTGAAAATTTTTCGATCCAACGAGTGATGTGTGACTTTTCCAGACTTTGAAAATTTTCCGATCCAAAGAGTGATGCGCGACTCTCTCGGACTTTAAAAATTTTTGTCGATCCAACGAGTGATGCGCGACTCTTTCGGACTTTAAAAATTTTTCGATCCAACGAAGAATGCGCGACTCTTTCGGACTTCCAAAATTTCTCGATCCAACGAGTGATGCGCGACTCCGTCGAAATTTGAGAATTTTTCGATCCAACGAGTGATGCGCGACTCTTTCGGACTTTGAAAATTTTTCGATCCAACGAGCGAGCCGCGACTTTTTCGGATCTGGAAATTCTTCGATCCAACAAGTGATGCGCGACTCTTTCGGACTTTGAAAATTTTTCGATCCAACGAGTGATGTGCGACTCTTCCAGACTTCGAAAATTTTCCGATCCAACAAATGATGCGCGACTGTTTCGGACTTTGATAATTTTTCGATCCAACGAGTGATGCGCGACTCTTTCGGACTAAAATAATTTTTCGATCCAACGAGTTATGCGCGACTCCGTCGGACTGTGAAAATTTTTCGACCCAACGAGTGATGCCTGACTCTTTCAGAATTTGAAAGTTTTTCGATCCAACGAGTGATGCGCGAGTCTTCTGGACTTCGAAAATTTTCTGATCTATCAAGTGATGCGCGACTCCGTCGGACTGTGGAAATTTTCCAACCCAGAGAGTAATGCGCGACTCTCTCGGACTTTGAAAATTTTTCCATTCCACGAGTGATGCGCGACTCCGTCAGACTTCGTAAATTTTCTGATTCAACGGGTGATGCGCGACTCCGTCGGACTTTGAAAATTTTTCGATCCAACGGATGATGTGCGACTTTTCCGGACTTCCAAAATCTTTCGATCCAACGAGTGATGCGCGACTCCCTCGAAATTTGAGAATTTTTTGATCCAACGAGTGATGCGCGACTCTTTCGGACTTTGAAAATTTTTCGATATAACGAGTAATGCGCGACTCTTCCGGACTTTGAAAATTTCTAGATCCAACGAGTGATGCGCGACTTCGTCAGACTTCGAAAATTTTGCGATTCAACGAGTGATTCGCGACTTTTTCGGACTTTTAAAATTTTTCGATCCAACGAGTGAATCGCGACTTCTTCGGACTCGAATAATTTTTTGATCTGACGAGTGATGCGCGATTCTTCCGGACTTTGAAAGTTTTTTGATCTAACGAGTGATGCGCGACTTCGTCAGATTTTGAAAATTTTGCGATTGTACCATTGATTCGCGACGCTTTCGGACTTTCAAAATTTTTCGATCCAACGGGTGATGCGCGACTCTTTCGGACTTTGAAATTTTTTCGATTCAACGAGTGATGCGCGTTTCTGTCGGAATGAAGGAATTTTTCGATCCAACGAGTGATGCGCGACTTCGTCGAAATTTTAGGATTTTTCGATCCAACGAGTGATGCGCGACTCTTTCGGACTTTGAAAATTTCGCGATTCAACAAGTGATTCGCGACTCTTCCGGACTTCAAAAATTTTTCGATTCAACGAGTGATGCGCGACTTCGTCGGACTTCGAAATTTCTTCGATTGAACGAGTGATGCGCGACTCCGTCGGACTTTGAAAGTTTTTTGATTCAACGGGTGATGCGCGACTCTGTCGGAATTTGAGAATTCCCCGATCCAACGAGTGATGCGCGACTTCTTCGGACTTTGGAAATTTTTCGATCCAACAAGTAATGCGCGACTCTTTCGGACTCTGAAAATTTTTCGATCCAACGAGTGATGTGTGACTTTTCCAGACTTTGAAAATTTTCCGATCCAAAGAGTGATGCGCGACTCTCACGGACTTTAAAAATTTTTGTCGATCCAACGAGTGATGCGCGACTCTTTCGGACTTTAAAAATTTTTCGATCCAACGAAGAATGCGCGACTCTTTCGGACTTCCAAAATTTCTCGATCCAACGAGTGATGCGCGACTCCGTCGAAATTTGAGAATTTTTCGATCCAACGAGTGATGCGCGACTCTTTCGGATCTGGAAATTCTTCGATCCAACAAGTGATGCGCGACTCTTTCGGACTTTGAAAATTTTTCGATCCAACGAGTGATGTGCGACTCTTCCAGACTTCGAAAATTTTCCGATCCAACAAATGATGCGCGACTGTTTCGGACTTTGATAATTTTTCGATCCAACGAGTGATGCGCGACTCTTTCGGACTAAAATAATTTTTCGATCCAACGAGTTATGCGCGACTCCGTCGGACTGTGAAAATTTTTCGACCCAATGAGTGATGCCTGACTCTTTCAGAATTTGAAAGTTTTTCGATCCAACGAGTGATGCGCGAGTCTTCTGGACTTCGAAAATTTTCTGATCTATCAAGTGATGCGCGACTTCGTCGGACTGTGGAAATTTTTTAACCCAAAGAGTAATGCGCGACTCTCTCGGACTTTGAAAATTTTTCCATCCCACGAGTGATGCGCGACTCCGTCAGACTTCGTAAATTTTCTGATTCAACGGGTGATGCGCGACTCCGTCGGACTTTGAACATTTTTCGATCCAACGAATGATGTGCGACTTTTCCGGACTTCCAAAATCTTTCGATCCAACGAGTGATGCGCGACTCCGTCGAAATTTGAGAATTTTTCGATCCAACGAGTGATGCGCGACTCTTTCGGACTTTGAAAATTTTTCGATCTAACGAGTGATGCGCAACTCTTTCGGACATTGGAAATTCTTCGATCCAACAAGTGATGCGCGACTCCGTCGAAATTTGAGAATTCTTCGATACAACGAGTGATGCGCGACTCCGTCAGACTTCGAAAATTTTCTGATTCAACGAGTGATGCGCGACTCTCTCGGACTTCAAAAATCTTTCGATCCAACGAGTGATGCGCGACTCTTTCTGACTCTGAAAATTTTCCGATCCAACGAATCATGCGCGACTCTTCCGGACTTCCAAAATCTTTCGATCCAACGAGTGATGCGCGACTCCGTCGAAATTTGAGAATTTCTCGATCCAACGAGTGATGCGCGACTCTTTCGGACTTTGAAAATTTTTCTATCTAACGAGTGATGCGCAACTCTTTCGGACTTTGGAAATTCTTCGATCCAACAAGTGATGCGCGACTCTTTCGGACTTGAATAATTTTTTGATCCAACGAGTGATGCGCGACTCCGTCGGACTGTGAAAATTTTTCGACCCGAAGAGTAATGCGCGACTCTCTCGGACTTCGAAAATTTTTCCATCCAACGACTGATGCGCGACTCCGTTAGACTTCGTAAATTTTCTGATTCAACGAGTGATGCGCGACTCTCTCGGACTTCAAAAAATTTTCGATCCTACGAGTGATGCGCGACTTTTTCGGACTTTGAAATTTTTTCGATTCAACGAGTTATGCGCGTTTCTGTCGAAATGGAGAAATTTTTTGATTCGACAAGTGATGCGCGACTCCGTCAAAATTTGAGAATTTTTTGATCCAACGAGTGATGCGCGACTTCGTCAGACTTTAAAAATTTTGCGATTCAACGAGTGATTCGCGACTCTCTCGGACTTTGGAAATTTTTCGATCCAACAAGTAATGCGCGACTCTTTCGGATTCTGAAAATTTTTCGATCCAACGAGTGATTTGCAACTTTTCCAGACTTTGAAAATTTTCCGATCCAAAGAGTGATGCGCGACTCTCTCGGACTTTGAAAATTTTTCGATCCAACGAGTGACGCGCGACTCTTTCGGACTTTGAAAATTTTC